>NC_135868.1:12684277-12791777 GCF_031162955.1 Sander vitreus
CCCCTAGGTCCAATTTCCTGCTGCCTGTCAAAAACATTTGGACAGAGATTAACGAGGAAGCTTTCGTGACCTCTGACCTTTGATCAAAAAGGTGACTCTTAGGGTGTCTGTCTGCAGCAAAGTCAGATTTAAATAGACACACAGTCAAACATGTTGCCACATATTTTTATAGTTGTTTTTTATGGCCTATTTAAATGGAGGATTTCTGTAGCAACTGTTACTCAGCAAAGTCAGAAATTGCAGCAACAGAAAGTTAAAACAAGTTTCTATCAACATTCAGCACACAATTTAGCCAAATTTCCAGATGAGAAAATGGGAATTAATGTGGGATTCCATCAAATGCTGTTGTAACATGTGAAAATTAGGCAGAGAACCGCCCACCAAGAGCCTGGGTCTGTCCGAGGAAGTTTTCCTCACTACTCAAGGTTTCTGCCTAAAAGAGTTTTTCCTCGCCACTGTCGCACTAAATGCTTGCTCTTGTGGGAATTACTGGAATTGTTGGGTCTTTGTAAATTATAGTGTGGTCTAGACTAACTCTATCCATAAAGTGTCTCGAGATAACTCTTGTTATGATTTGATACTATAAATAAAATTGAATTGAATTGAATTGAATTTGATGCGTCAACATAAGCACTTTGGGTGCCATTAAACCATTGCAGAAGGAGATGCTGCGACGAGATGACATAATTAAAAGAGCACCAGTTAAACCTCAATTTAATGTGGAAAAAGTGATGGAACTATTACATTTATGTTTCTTTCATGTATTCATTTTACAGATATTACAGTCTCCATGCAGTGAAAGAGCAAAAAAAGTAAGATTGGGGATAGAGGAAGTCAGTTTAGAAACAATTTTAGTTTGTTGTTAGTAACATTTCTCTAAAGGTTACTACAGAATGCAAATAAAAACAATCTTACACGTTCATTGCATGGCAGACTGTGCGAGATGGGTAAAGTATCGGTCGCAATCAGGGTCAGACTGTCAAGTTTTGCGAATGGTCTAGTTGCATTTTGGGTAGTCTCGCATTCCCAGAACTATCTCCACAGAGCTGCAAAATAAGGTCTGGCTCCTCCACATATACATTCCAGGATAGAAGAAGAAAAAAAACGCTCTGCATTGTTTGCATTTCTTTAAACCAATCACAATCCGATCACAGAGACGCTCTTGTTTTGGTGGAACATATTAAATATTATTCTATTATATTATATTAATATTAAATGAAGTTAACTGTAATACGGTAACATGAGCTATTTAAATTAGCTGGATACATGGTTAAATGTAATTTGCTCTTACCAGTGTATCACTGTGTGCACTTCGTCCGTAGCGATCCCCGCCAATCGCTCCCAAATGTCCCAGTTAGATTGTGAATGCTGTAAACATATTCTTTGTAAATCTTTACAGTCATTCCCCGAAAGAACCAAGCAGGCCTGCCTTGTTGCACGATCCAAATTTTCTTCAAACCACTTTCAGCGTGTAGCTTGCTAGCTTGAAGTTGGTTGTTTCCCAAAGAGAACGGACATAGACAACGTCAACACACATCGTCCAAACATTATCCGGCAAATGAACTGTCGTTGATCCAGACTACATTGTGGGTAACGTAGATTTTGACAAAGCAGAGGAATGCGTGGAATAAAAAAGAGGAAATATCTGGTCCTGCTGCATCAACGTTTATACTTACTTAATACTTGTTGTTTTAAACTGTCCATCATGAGTCGGAGGATGTTATAGGAATGCAACGCTAAATCGATGGAGTAGCCTACTCCTTTAAAAAGTTCAGTGTGATCTGTTTTTCAGTTTGCAAAAAAATGTGAAAAGCCTGCTAGGTATTTTCATAGACTTGTGTTTCTACCTTCAGGAAGAAAACCATCAGGTCCACATGTAGTTTTCCTGAGGCATAGATATGATCAGTGCCGTGTTCAATACACATGATCGCTGTAAACTGGCTTCCAGTTGCACTTTTGTCTTTGAGATCAATGACTAAAACACTAACTGATGTTCTTTTTGTTTATAGAAAAAATTGTTATGTAATGTTGTTACATATTGTTTTTCTGGCTGTTTCAGGATATTTCTTTCCAAATCAAGGACAGAGAGAATGAATGTGGATTAAAGGAGAGAGGAGAAACTGTAAGAGGGCGAAAGAGAAAGGACAGGAGGAGGAGAAAGAAGCTCTGCAGCAACTGGAATTGATTTTTTAAGGAAGCAACGGAAAGAAGAACACACACACACACACACACCTATGAAAACACACCTGCACATACACACACTTTGCTGATTCTGCACATGACACACACACTCTCTCTCTCTCTCTCTCTCTCTCTCTCTCTCTCTCTCTCTCTCTCTCTCTCAGACACATACCTCTGCCTCTCCGACTCTTTCCTTTTAACCTTGCACAAACCCACTCAAATCAGTGGAGAACAGAGAAACAAAGAGTTTCTGTGTTGGAGTTTTCTTCCCATTAGAGCAGCTAAATTAGCTCACTGGTAGACTCTGTTACACTTCAAAAAGCAACACAGGAATGGAAATAATGAAAAATACTTGTGTGTGTTTGAGTACAATTCATTATAATGATATTGATCTGCTCAGAAGAAAAAGCACTGTGGCTCCTGCGGTCACTGTTTCCTTTGGAGACCACGACAGCATTTTGATTTATGATGAGTCAGCAGGAATGTATTTGGCTATGAGCTTAAAAAAAGAATAACTGGCTGTTTGTTTTGTATGTTTAAGCTGTATCTCTGTAAAATTGAGTAAAATATGGATGTGAATCCCATATAATTGCATAGAGCTGCAATGTTTTACACCATTTAGGTCAAATATTTCCCTGCACACCAGTCAGCAGCGAGCCAATCTTGAAGCCATGTTGAAATGGTATGAGGCTGAAGACTAAAAAAACTAAACAGTGTGCTCAATGTATTTGCCCTAACGTAAGATGCAAGCATCTGGCTAACTAGCTTACTAGCTACAGTTCAGACCTACTAGTTACTCCAAAGGCCTGGGAACAAATAGTTAACAAGTTACACCAGTTTTTGGTTTACGTTACACTAAAAACTTTTCTTTGATTATGAAAACAGTAATACAGCTGAGTAAAATTCACGTTTTTAAATCACTTTTTAACACATTAGGACTGTCTGTGCAAAGTTTTCTGTAAAGGAATGCACACATGAACTAAATAAACTTAGGAGGAAGCAGAAGAAATCGCCAGCTAACTACCTGGTTGACAATAATTGGTTTAATATCTTTAAAGCTAAAGTGTGTATTTTCTGTCTCCCCCATGAGGAATTCTAAGTAATGACAACAAAACAGTTGTTACATCCACATGAAGCTTTCCGTAATCGCGCATGCTGCCCCACCCCTCCTCCATGCAGTTGCTGGTAGCCAAGGAAGACACATGATGGACTCTTCAGAAGAGGTAATTATCTTCACTCGAGTTTCTGCGTGCGAAAGTCGCCGGACGACACAATCTTCTGAACATAGCCATACTGAGAAATACAGAGAGAGTTGTGTGGAGCTGATAGTCTTAGTTAGCTTTGTATCAACTAATTTGGCAATGGCTTTAATGTAACAGACGTTCATTAATATAAAAAAGCTACGCACTAAAGCTTTAAAGGAGAATTCCGGTCGATTTCAACATGTAGCTCTGTTGTTTGGAAATGTGGAATACTGTCAGAAGCAAGAAAAACTAAAACAATCGGTGCTGCCTACACCGTGTTATACTCCTGCTAGTGTTAGCACCCAACAGGCTTAAACAGGGCAAGTTTTAAACGTGTTTTTAGCCTCTAAACATGCTCGAAATGTCATTATCATACATCAAGTGCCTACCCATGTGCAGTGATTCCTTCCAAGGGAACACAGCAAATTTGACTGGAATATTGGATTGTATGAGTTCGACAATCGACTAGTGTGGACTTGACCGGAAAACAGGAAATAAACAGAGGTATGTGCACTGGCTGGATTAACACAACTTTTATGCCTTTCTGTCACCTCTACTGCAGTCAGATTCGCTGTGTTCCCTCGGAAGGAATCCCTGCACATGGGTAGGCACTTGTAATGACATTTCGAGCATGTTTAAAACACATTTAAAACTTGCCCGGTTTAAGCCTGTTGGGTGCTAACGCTAGCAGGGGGATAACACAGTGTAGGCAGCACCAATTGTTTTCTTTTTTTTTTGCTACTGCCAGCACTCCAAATTTCCAAACAACAGAGCTATGTGTTGAAATTTACCGGAATTCTCCTTTAAGGGTAGGAACTCTTCACATTTGCTTCTGCTGTGAGGTAGAATGTGGAAACATTTAATATTTTTAAATAGAAACTAGAGCTGCAGTTCTTCTGCTGAAGTGACCAAATTTATCCTCAACCAGTCTTTTGTGTTTTAGACTGGAGAAAATAAATGAACTGTTGCTTGAAATAAGGTCTAGTGAGGTTTTACTGTTGCTCAATGTGTCTGAACAGAAAGTAATGAAATGCTCAACCATCTTAACCCAGACAAATAAATGTTAATGAAAAACAAGCTCTTACAGTCAACTGAATGTGTAATTTCTGCATGAGGCTGTAAACACACACACACACACACACACAGCCACAGGAAAACCCTGTAAAGTAACTGTATAATTCTGAAAAGAAAAACCAACTGCACACCATCCTGAAAACGAACTAGTGATTCTTCAAAGTAAATCAACAGTTGGAGACAGTTCTCAGTAAAATGAATGGAAATATGAATATGGATCAGAGTACTACCTTTACTGCCCCGTCAGCTCTTCTTTCTTTCTTTTTTAAGGAGCATTGCAGCACCACGGACCTACTTTTTCTCTCCTCCTACCACTTCATATTGCACCAGAGTCTTTGAGACGTATGTAAAACTGCTCTAAGCTGAGAGAAACTCATCTAAAGTAAACATTTTTATCATTTTCGGTGCACTTCCAGGTCACTGTCTAAACTGAATAAAATCATAAAATTGTGTCACCTTAAGACAGAAATGCACTTAAGAGACCCATGTAAGTAAATGCATCTACTAATTGATTATAAATATATGTATTTTTTAATTCACGTCCTTGATATGAAGTATGGTATCCACAAAAAAAAGCAGATTTTTGAGAGACAGGAGAAATACAAAATATTTGATTTTGTCAGAAAAGTAAGAGAATCGGTCCTTTATACTGGGTGAATATTTGCATCAGGTTTGTACGGATAAAGTTATTTAAGATAAATACATTTATGCAGCTTTAGCTCCAGTCAAAGTATTAGTAACACAGCATCCCTCGCAGTATGACTTACTTACTGTAACTTTAACTACATTTGTTAAATCAGGATTTGTGAATCTAGTAACCTCAAGCGCACAAGAAGAAGAAACATAAGCAGTAGATTAGAATAAAAAACTGTAATAAGATAAAGATATGACTGGTGATTAAAACTAAAAATGTTTTTTTTTTTAAATGATTAAAACGTGATAAAGGAATCAGGAGAATGATCTAAAGTAGTATAAAAAAATTACTAATAAAGCAGCACACAGGAAGTAAAGACTGACAAAATCTAACCCAAACCTGAACTCTCCCTTTAACCAATTTCCTGTGTTAATGATTTTTCAGCACGTCCTCGTCCCTAAGCTAGCTAAAAACTGTTCCCAAGCCAACTAAGAAACTGTAACTCTGGCTTATGAGGCACAAAACAGCTGACACAACGACACGCACACACACCTACACGTGTACACATACACACACACACACACACACACACACACACACACACACAAACACGGCGGTATATTACCGGTCCACAAGGGAACTAAACTGCTTACAGGACACACTGGTAGGAGTCCTTAATGACCCAGTGTGTGTGTGTGTGTGTGTGTGTGTGTGTGTGCGTGTGTGTGTGTGTGTGTGTGTGTGTGTATGTATGTATGTATGTGTATGTGTGTGTGTGTGTGTGTGTGTGTGTGTTGCAAGAATGTGTATCTGCATTTCAACATGTCGCACACAGCATGGTTGTGTGTCTTTCTGTGCTCCTGAGCAGTACTTTGTTCAGGTGTTGTGTCTCTCAGTGCAAGACGAAGGCACATACCTGTGTGTTTGTGTGTGTGTGTGTGTGTGTGTGTGTGTGTGTGTGTGTGTGTGTGTGTGTGCGTGCGTGCATGCGTGTGTGTGGATCAATAAAGCTATAGCTGTAATAAGCTAGCTAAGCTGCTGTGACAGACAATATTGCAGCTGCCTCTGGAGAACACATATGAGAAACAGTTGTCTAATTTACCTGAACAGCACAATTCAGAATGCTTCATCTTCAAACATTTCATGCATACACCCACACACCCACAGCTGTAATTCAATATCTTGACATAAGGATATATAATTAAATTGTGATTTAAAAAAAACACAACTAAACAGTTTTAAATCTTGATTTAATGACACAGTGTGTTGAGATAAAAGTTCCAAAAGTTATTTATGTTCATGTTTCGATATGTATCTCAACTATTGCTTGTACTGGTTTTGGGTCTCATACTGGAGTGATGTAAAAGTTGCATGAATTCAGATTCAGTAACTATTCATACCACCCTCACCCAAAGGCGTACAAATTACACTGCGTACAGTTGATACACAGAGTGCTCCAATACACCTATGGATATGTTTGGTTATTTGCACGCGGCTCTTGCGACTTGCTCACACAACCATGTCTCACTGGAATTAACAGCAATGGTTCCTAACCAGGCCCAAGCTATCTAATAAAAGACACAAAAAAAACTCAGCACTAGAGGAAAATAAACTGGAAGAAAGAAGACAATTCATAGAGAGAGATTCAGCACTATAGTAGGGAAAATGGCAACAGTAAATGTATACCAAAGAGATATCATATTTAGGGCAATAAATAAATGGCCTCAGTTAGAAATTAAACAGTCAGATTCATCAGTAAAGCAGAGCCTGAGCATGTGGCACACATTTTTAGTCTCATTCTCTCTAATAATGAGTTGAATTTGCCAATGTTTTCCCTCTGCTGAAAAGGGGAATCCTTCAAAGGTAATTGATAAGTAAAATATATGTAAGTATACTGTATATATAAAAGAAAAGTAAGCATCAAACATTTGTGATCAGAGATCATTTGAAAGTTCCTTATTATGGGTCATCAAGCACTACATTTGTTATGTCTTGGGCTGGTGAGTGAATGAGTCAGCATCTGCCACATTACATCTGCCCCTGACAATAATGTTAAAAGGAGAAGCCAAAATGTATCCACATATTAAGATGTTACTTCTTACTTAATCAAGTCTGACACTGGCAGAAATGACTTGTCTTTCTTTATAGTATTATTTAGTTTGTTGGCAAATCCTCTTACGAGAAAGAATCTTCAAAAGAATTCACAACAGAAATCCTTGCTTTTTATGTCTATTCTGAATTTACTAACCTCATGCAAGGTCAGACATCTGCGACTGGGTTTATTTAGGTTCAGGAGCATCTTTTAAAGTCAAATTCAGGGAGAAACATTGTAAATATTGAATCTATGAAACTGTTTTTCTATTCAAAGGAATGTTTTTGGACAGCTGTTTAGCCTACAGCCTCTAATCAAATTTCCTTTTCCTCATGTTGTGCACAGTTATCGCTCGTCTTTATTGATAATTAATGACATGAAAACCATTAGCCCTTAGACAATATCACAGCACTGGCAGTTATAGTGTATATCAGAGAGGGAATGGAAGAATAAAAAAAAATAAAAAAACAGGTTACTGTAAACAAACATGATCATTTTTATCAGTGGTTAGCTGACAACCTTCATAATCATGTATAATTTAATTGAATGCAGCCAATGCTAGTAGCTGTCTATCTATTAGGCTAAATATACACAATATTATAAATATTGAGTTATACTGTAATATCACGTTACACACAAGAACTCTGTTTTTGATTTGAGGACGAGATGTGTGTGACTCATTTACTAACAAAACATACAGCGAAAGACCGTGCAAAACATTTCAGACCGTCCGATACATTTTAACATCAATGTAGACTTTAACGATTTAAAAGTCGCTGAAGTTGCTGCCGTTTCCATCCTGGCTGTCGGCTCTCTGCAGCGGGTGGGGCTACTGCTACGTACCCCCCGCAGCTGATGCTTGCACACACACAAATACACACACACAGACACACACACAAACAACACACACACGGTGGATACAGGAGAAAAAGGAGATGAGACGACACGATGACCTAAATTGAGGACAGCTACGCTCGTTATTGTAAGTGCAATAAGTTAAAGTCAGTACTTTATCAAACCGTATGAATGTGTGTCCCAGCCCAGGCCAGGATAGGAAAATAACTAACAATGTAAAGATCAACAAGCCACTGACAGATATGTTCAAATTTGATTCATTCAATAAATTATTATTATGTCTTAAATCCACCAGCCATTTTCATATTATACCAACATTTACAGCATCCTGAGCTTTTTTGGTAAGGTTACTAGGAAATCTCAGCCCAGAGTAATTTTATTCTCCCCAAAACAAGTTTCCTTTTTATTTTTAAAGAACTATACAAAAAAAAAAAAATCGCAACATTTTTGCAACTTTCACTGTCTCCCACAACTTCATTGCAACAAACATACAAAAGACATTGCAACTTTTATCGCAATTTTTTACAAAAGGTCCCGCAAAATCAGGCATTTTGGGCCGCAACAATTTCAAAAAAAGGCTGCGAAATCCTGGAGGGACTGGTAAATACTAAATACGATGACACCCAGATCTACCTCAGCACCAAATCCCCCCACAATCCTCCCCTCTCCCACATCAACTCCTGTCTGTCAGCTATTAAAACCAGAATGCAACCAAACTTCTTCAAACTCAACAGCGATAAAACAGAATTCCTCCTCATGGGCTCCAAATCCACTCTCACCCTCGACGGCACCATTGTCTCCGCATCTCCCCAGGCCCGCAATCTTGGCGTGATCTTTGATTCCACCCTCTCCCTTGAGCCCCACATCCGCCATGTCATTAAAACCTCCTTCTTTCACCTCTGCAACATTGCCAAAATCAGACCCTCTCTCACACCCTCCGCTGCTGAAAGACTCATTCACGCCTTCATCTCCTCCCGACTGGACTACTGCAACTCACTTCTCCTTGGCATCAGCTCTACCTACATCAACCGACTCCAACTGGTTCATGAGTCCATGAAAAGCGCTATACAAATTCAATTTATTATTAAATACAGTTTCCTTCCCATATATGTATATATACACACACACATACACACACACAGATGAAAATATATGCATAGTCATGAGTGTTTTTCTGTGACCAGTCATAGAGACAAAGAGCATGTACACTTGCTACAGATGCTGTACACAAAAATAACAGAAGTAACAAACCTATGTTTCACATTTTACAGAGGGAGTGAGTGTTGAGGGATGGGAGAGAGAGAAAGAGACCACCTAGGAAATAATGATGGGGTGTTAGAAAAGACTATAAGGGATGTCCGCGAAACAGGTGTGCACAAAACAAATATAAAAGTGCATGCATGAAAGAATATGATTACATCTGAGTTACAAAATAACACACACACACACGCACGCATGCACACACGCACAGCTCCCTGGACAGGAGAGATGAATGACGCAAGGATGTGAAATTACAGCTCAAAGTATTTTGATTGCCTGTCCAACCTCTCCTCTCCTCTCTTGTTGTGTTAATCCTCAGGCTAATCTTAGTCATGACTGTCTGCGTGTGTGTGAAGGTGTATAAACACTGGCAATTTCCTTCAACATGGAGCAGGACATTTGATGGGGGATTGAAGACAATCCCCCATCATCCTCCTGCTCTGCCTCTAACATAGAGGGCGTATTAGCTGGATTTAGGAGTTCCTCAAAGTGCTCCTTCCACCGCCCTATTACCTCCTCAGTTGAGGTCAACAGCGTCCCATCCTTACTGTACACAGCTTGGATGGTTCCCCGCTTCCCCCTCCTGAGGTGGCGAACGGTTTTCCAGAAGCACCTTGGTGCCGACCGAAAGTCCTTCTTCAACTTCTCCCACACCCGCTGCTTTGCCTCTTTCCCGGCAAAGGCTGCAGCCCTTCGGGCCTTTCGGTACCTTGCAACTGCCTCCGGAGTCCTCTGGGATAACATACCCCGGAAAGACTCCTTCTTCAGTCGGACGGCTTCCCTGACCACCGGTGTCCACCACGGTGTTCGTGGGTTACCGCCCCTTGAGGCACCTAAGACCCTAGACCACAGCTCCCCGCCGCAGCTTGCAGCAATGGAAACTTTGAACATTGTCCACTCAGGTTCAATGCCCCCAGCCTCCACAGGGATGCACGAAAAGCTCCGCCGGAGGTGTGAGTTGAAAGTCTGTCGGACAGGGGCCTCTTCTAGACGTTCCAAATTTACCCGCACTACCCATTTGGGCTTACCAGGTCTGTCCAGAGTCTTCCCCCACCCCCTGACCCAACTCAACACCAGATGGTGATCGGTTGACAGCTCCGCCCCTCTCTTCACCCGAGTGTCCAAAACATACGGCCTCAGATCAGATGAAACTATTATAATTGATCATTGACCTTCGGCCTAGGGTGCTCTGGTACCAGGTACACTTATGAGCATCCCTATGTTCGAACATGGTGTTTGTTATAGACAATCCATGACTAGCACAGAAGTCCAACAACAAACAACCACTTTGGTTTAGATCAAGGAGGCCGTTCCTCCCAAGCACGCCTCTCCATGTATCTCCATCATTGTCCACGTGCGTGTTGAAGTACCCCAGCAGAACTATGGAGTCCCCCACTGGAGCCCCATACAGGACTCCATTCAAGGTCTCCAAGAAGGCCGAATACTCCAAACTCGTTTGGTGCATATGCACAAACAACAGTCAGAGTTTTCCCCCCCACAACCCGCAAGCGTAGGGAGGCGACCCTCTCGTCCACCGGGGTAAACTCCAACGTAGCGGCACTCAGCCGTGGGCTTGTGAGTATCCCCACACTCGCCCGGCGCTTCACACCCTGGGCAACTCCAGAGAAGAAAAGAGTCCAACCCCTATCCAGGAGTATGGTTCCAGAACCTTACCTCAACTGTGCGTTGAGGTAAGCCCCCACCAGATCCAACTGGTAGCGCTCCACCTCCCGCACAAGTTCCGGCTCCTTCCCCCACAGAGAGGTGACATTCCACGTCCCCAGAGCCAGCTTCTGCCGCCCGGGTCTGGTCCTTCGAGGCCCCTGACCTTCACCGCCACCCATGTGGCAGCGCACCCCACCCCATTGGTTCCTCCCACAGGTGGTGGGCCCATGGGATGGAGAGAGAGGTGCCACAATGCTTTTTCGGGCTGTGCCCGGCCACCAGGCACTCGCTGACGGGCCCTCCATCTGGGCCTGGCTCCAGACGGGGGCCCCGGGCTTCCTCCGGGCAGGGACACTCTATCTCTTCCTCGGTCACTCACAGGGATTGATGAGATCTGTCCAGAAATGCTTAAAGCTCTGGGTGTGGAGGGGTTGTCTTGGTTGACACGCCTCTTCAACATTGCGTGGAAGTCTGGGACAGTGCCTAAGGAGTGGCAGACCGGGGTGGTGGTTCCCCTGTTCAAAAAGGGGGATCAGAGGGTGTGTGCCAATTACAGGGGTATCACACTTCTCAGCCTCCCCGGTAAAGTCTACTCCAAGGTGCTGGAAAGGAGGGTTCGGCCAATAGTCGAACCTCGGGTTAAGGAGGAACAATGCGGATTCTGTCCTGGTCGTGGAACAACGGATCAGATCTTCACTCTCGCAAGGATCCTCGAGGGAGCCTGGGAGTATGCCCAACTGGTCTGCATGTGCTTTGTGGATCTGGAGAAGGCGTATGACCGGGTCCCCCATGAGATATTGTGGGAGGTGCTGCGGGAGTATGGGGTGAGGGGGTCCCTTCTCATGGCCATCCAATCTCTGTACGACCAAAGCGAGAGCTGTGCCCGGGTTCTTGGCAGTAAGTCAGACTCGTTTCAGGTGAGGGTTGGCTTCCGCCAGGGCTGCGCTTTGTCACCAGTCCTGTTTGTAGTAATAATGGACAGGATATCGAGGCGTAGTCGGGGTGGGGAGGGGTTGCAGTTCGGTGGGCTGGGGATCTCATCGCTGCTTTTTGCAGATGATGTGGTCCTGATGGCATCATCAGCCTGTGGCCTTCAACACTCACTGGATCGGTTCGCAGCCGAGTGTGAAGCAGCTGGGATGAGGATCAGCACCTCTAAATCTGAGGCCATGATTCTCAGCAGGAAACCGATGGAGTGCCTTCTCCAGGTAGGGAATGAGTTCAAGTACCTTGGGGTCTTGTTTGCAAGTGAGGGGACAATGGAGCAGGAGATTGGTCGGAGAATCGGCGCAGCGGATGCGGTATTACATTAAATTTATCGCACCGTTGTGACGAAAAGAGAGCTGAGCCAGAAGGCAAAGCTCTCAATCTACCGGTCAGTTTTCGTTCCTACCCTCACCTATGGTCATGAAGGCTGGGTCATGACCGAAAGAACAAGATCCAGGGTACAAGCAGCCAAAATGGGTTTCCTCAGGAGGGTGGCTGGCGTCTCCCTTAGAGATAGGGTGAGAAGCACAGTCATCCGTGAGGAGCTCGGAGTAGAGCCGCTGCTCCTTCGCATCTGGTAAGGATGCCCCCTGGGCACCTCCCTAGGGAGGTGTTCCAGGCACGTCCAGCTGGGAGGAGACCTCGGGGAAGACCCAGGACTAGGTGGAGGGATTATATCTCCAACCTGGCCTGGGAACGCCTCGGGATCCCCCAGTCGGAGCTGGTTAATGTGGCTCGGGAAAGGGAAGTTTGGGGTCCGCTGCTGGAGCTGCTACCCCCGCGACCCGATACCGGATAAGCGGACGAAGATGGTTGGATGGATGGAGCAGGATAGACAGCAAGAAATAAGATGAGCTTGTGGACTAGGGATCCGTCAGAGAGGTGGGCATGGACACCAACAGAGAGGCCAGAGAGGTTACTGTTAATACTGTAAAAACAAATTTGTCCAAATGATTGTAGAGGATGTCTTCATTGATCACAACTTGATATCACATAGGAATGATATATTCTGTAAATGTTGGGTAAATTAAGTGTATTACCTAATGTGAAAATTGTAATCTGTCTTTTACACTACTGTAGCATATTACTTTCAGCACTACAAACATGTATCTTGCATTGTTTGCCACTGGATTCACTGGTAGTTAAAACGACTAAAATGAAAAGATATCAATATGTTGTGTGTGTTTTGGTGATTAAACCATATCTTCTCATGACATTTCACAAATGCACAATGACAAGTTTTGAATGAAAGACTGTGTTACAAGTGTGATGAGTTTGGAGTTTTGTACTGAGTTATGAAATTGTACCACAATTAATAATCCAATAATAGTAATAATAGTACCAAAGCGATCAAAAAAACTACAAAACTTGTCTACCAAGCAAGTTACAGCACTGTACGACACACTAAAACAACCCAACCCATCCATCTCTCAACTATCAGAAAAGAAGAGGAGAGAACAAAAAAAGAGAAGAGAGAAGAAGAGTAATCCTCATTTGATGACTCAGTGTGTGATTAGCTCATTTCCTAGAGCATGTGTGTTGTAGTGTGTGTGTGTGTGTGTGTGTGTGTGCGTGTGCGTGCGTGTGTGTGTGTGTGTGTGTGTGTGTGTGGGCCTGTGAATGTATGTGTATTCATTCAGTACAATAATCCATGCATGTATGCAAATGTGCATGTATTTATATACAGTATGGGTATATTACGTGTGTATTCATGTTCCTTATATGCATGCATGTACTGTACTACTTGTAGACGTTGCTATGCATCAATATCTGTTCAAATGCATTTGCACCAGGAAAAGGAAAAGAAGTAAAAGTTAGGTGCAATTTAAAAAAAAAAGCCTTAAAACATATCTTTATAAAAAACACCTTTGATCAATGTTAGCCCAAAGTTTTTTTGTTTTTGTTTTTTTAGTGTAATTTTATGTTGTTTGTATGTGCTTGTTTTTGTTGTTTTTTTCTGTTGTAAGGCACTTTGCAACGTTGTTTTGAAAGATGCAATTTAAATAAAGTTTATCATTTATAATTAAAAGATGTTGTGATTCATGAAATATCTCCAAAAGTAACGTTTTAAACATTTTTGTCACTCCTGTTATTATTTCCAGGTAAAGAAATGGGCTTCCATAGTGTTAAAAGTAAATGGTGGTTCCTAAATGTATTTTTATGTATTGTACTTTGGCACTCATCATGCCAATGAAGCACATTTTGAGAGAAAGATGGAGAAATTGAGAGTAACTGAGTGAGGGGAGCATGAAGAAAGTGTGATCACATACAAGATGGCACTGTGAGTGTTAAATCATTTATTTTCACAAACTGTAGCAGCGACTTTAAATATTAAAGTAATTTTTTCAGTTAAACCACCTAAGTGCAGCTGCATCATGCTGTGTCATGCCTCTCTGCCTGCCTCAACATTGACACTAAAACCAGCCTGAATGATACTATAACATGTTGATCATTATATTAGTTATACTGGGTTATCAAGAATTCATTAACTGTTTAAACAGCAATTACATATGCTCCATACAGATTCACACAATATTTGCAGTAAAAATGTAGGGCAGCATATTCTTCAGGCTGGGCTAACAAGCTGAGATGCAACAAAGAATAACAATTACATAAGAGTGAAAATAAGAATTAGAAAAATCAATATAAAAGATAAAAAGTTAAAAATATATAAATATATGTAATGTGAGATATTAAAATGCTAAAGCTACATTGGCTGATAAAATATGTAAATGTCAGGTCAGTGCAAATACAGCAATCGCTGCTTTATTGACAAATGGGTGTCAAATCAAGAAAAGATCAAAAACACACCAAATAAACAAATCTAATGTAGCCTTTTTTTTTTTTGATGGTCTTGATCTTTGTGGCTGCACACACACACAGGTGCTGTGTTCGGTGCAGAGCACAGGAGACTGTTGCTGTTAAAAAATGCACATCCTGCTCTGTTGCACAAGCTCCTGCTGCATGGCAGACAAAGTGGGTCAGTATATTCTCTCTCTCTCTCTCTCTCTCTCTCTCTCTCTCTCTCTCTCTCTCTCTCTCTCTCTCTCTCTCTCTCTCTCTCTCTCTCTCTCTCTCTCTCTCTCTCTCTCTCTCTCTCTCTCTCTCTCTCTCTCTCTCACTCACACACACACACACACACACACACACACACCCAGAAACTCCCCAATAAGAGTGTTTCGATTGCATTTGCCAACATCTTCTCCAGCTGTTCCACCACCCAAAAAAGGACAGGAACAAAGAGGATAGGGAAAGGAAAGAAGAAATGAGAGGAGAGGAAAAACGAGAGGTAAGAAAAGAAAGCAGAGAAAACAAAATAAAGAAGAGAGTAGGAGAGAGGAAGGCTGATAGGAAAGGAAAGGAGAAATAAATAGAATCGAAAAATTGAAATGAAAGGAAATGAAAAAAGAAAAAGAGAGAAGATGGGAGGAGAAAACAAACACTGGAGGATAAGAGAATAACAAAGAGGGAAATAATTAGAGACGAATAAAACAGATTCTATCTCCACAATCTTTTTTTTTCAAAGTGTGTTCAAAGGCAAACACAGATTATTTACCAAATGAGCCTCTTGATTAACTTACCGTTGTGTAACAAAAAGGGCTGATGGCAGTTTCAGTGCTGTGTGTCCAGTATTTAATTAGATCACAAAGATGCCTGCTAATGCTTTAGCACCCCAAGCGAGTGTTTATTGGACCATAAAAACTAGTGTTGCATCATATCAGAAGTACTAAACACACACACACACACACACACACACACACACACACACACACTTTATTGTGATCAAAGTGCGTGTGTTCAAGGAGAAACATGCTGTATGTCTCTGAGGTCCAAGAGGAGAAAGCATAACTAATAAACCAGCCTCCCTCCAAAAAGACATAAATGGGGGATATAGAGGCAGGTGTGATAACACCACAAGCACACAAACATGCTGTACACATGGTGCCACACACACACACACACACACACACACACACACACACGTAAATAAACACAGGAGACAGGAGATATGCCAGACATGAACACATTTCATCCTGCCACGTTCAGTTGCACATTACACCTTAACTCATATTGCTCTCTCACTTTCTAACACACGCACACCAATGGAGCAGCATGACACCCAGAGGTCCCTTGTCCTTCCAGAGCCACCTGTCAGAAAACACCAAAAACAATCTGGTTTCATGTCAATCACAAAATGGATGCACACTGGTGTTTCCACACCTAGCAGGAGACACACACATTTCCACAATAAACACTTCTTGGCAGCATCATTTAGGTCTGAATAGTAAACCCCCGCTAAAACCAATAATAATGAAACTCTGTGACTCCCCATTTGACCGAGAGAAAGTTTCCATTGAAAAGAGCACTGATGAAACTCTTTGGCACTCTTTGATGTTTGAAAACGCTTGTATTTAGTCTGGGATGTACACCATCTATCCACTAAATCCAACTCAAACTCCTCAGACTGCACACAGTAAGACACACAGACACTAACTATATGGTACATTTATTTATTATGGATTCAGTGTCTGAATTTTCAAAATGCAGGTCATGCATGTTCACTTTAAATAATAGAGGGAGGGATTTCCAGTCATGCAGGAGAGGTTTCATCAGATACAAAAAATGCATTTTTAGAAAAATCAATATAAAAGATAAAAAGTTAAAAATATATAAATATATGTAATGTGAGCTATTAAAATGCTAAAGCTACATTGGCTGATAAAGTATGTAAATGTCAGGTCAGTGCAAATACAGCAATCGCTGCTTTATTGACAAATGGGTGTCAAATCAAGAAAAGATCAAAAACACACCAAATAAACAAATCTAATGTAGCCTGATGGTCTTGATCTTTGTGGCTGCACACACACACAGGTGCTGTGTTCGGTGCAGAGCACAGGAGACTGTTGCTGTTAAAAAATGCACATCCTGCTCTGTTGCACAAGCTCCTGCTGCATGGCAGACAAAGTGGGTCAGTATATTCTCTCTCTCTCTCTCTCTCTCTCTCTCTCTCTCTCTCTCTCTCTCTCTCTCTCTCTCTCTCTCTCTCTCTCTCTCTCTCTCTCTCTCTCTCTCTCTCTCTCTCTCTCTCTCTCTCTCTCTCTCTCTCTCACACACACACACACACACACCCAGAAACTCCCCAATAAGAGTGTTTCGATTGCATTTGCCAACATCTTCTCCAGCTGTTCCACCACCCAAAAAAGGACAGGAACAAAGAGGATAGGGAAAGGAAAGAAGAAATGAGAGGAGAGGAAAAACGAGAGGTAAGAAAAGAAAGCAGAGAAAACAAAATAAAGAAGAGAGTAGGAGAGAGGAAGGCTGATAGGAAAGGAAAGGAGAAATAAATAGAATCGAAAAATTGAAATGAAAGGAAATGAAAAAGAAAAGAGAGAAGATGGGAGGAGAAAACAAACACTGGAGGATAAGAGAATAACAAAAGAGGGAAATAATTAGAGACGAATAAAACAGATTCTATCTCCACAATCTTTTTTTTTTTCAAAGTGTGTTCAAAGGCAAACACAGATTATTTACCAAATGAGCCTCTTGATTAACTTACCGTTGTGTAACAAAAAGGGCTGATGGCAGTTTCAGTGCTGTGTGTCCAGTATTTAATTAGATCACAAAGATGCCTGCTAATGCTTTAGCACCCCAAGCGAGTGTTTATTGGACCATAAAAACTAGTGTTGCATCATATCAGAAGTACTAAACACACACACACACACACACACACACACACACACTTTATTGTGATCAAAGTGCGTGTGTTCAAGGAGAAACATGCTGTATGTCTCTGAGGTCCAAGAGGAGAAAGCATAACTAATAAACCAGCCTCCCTCCAAAAAGACATAAATGGGGGATATAGAGGCAGGTGTGATAACACCACAAGCACACAAACATGCTGTACACATGGTGCCCCACACCCACACACACACACACACACACACACACGTAAATAAACACAGGAGACAGGAGATATGCCAGACATGAACACATTTCATCCTGCCACGTTCAGTTGCACATTACACCTTAACTCATATTGCTCTCTCACTTTCTAACACACGCACACCAATGGAGCAGCATGACACCCAGAGGTCCCTTGTCCTTCCAGAGCCACCTGTCAGAAAACACCAAAAACAATCTGGTTTCATGTCAATCACAAAATGGATGCACACTGGTGTTTCCACACCTAGCAGGAGACACACACATTTCCACAATAAACACTTCTTGGCAGCATCATTTAGGTCTGAATAGTAAACCCCCGCTAAAACCAATAATAATGAAACTCTGTGACTCCCCATTTGACCGAGAGAAAGTTTCCATTGAAAAGAGCACTGATGAAACTCTTTGGCACTCTTTGATGTTTGAAAACGCTTGTATTTAGTCTGGGATGTACACCATCTATCCACTAAATCCAACTCAAACTCCTCAGACTGCACACAGTAAGACACACAGACACTAACTATATGGTACATTTATTTATTATGGATTCAGTGTCTGAATTTTCAAAATGCAGGTCATGCATGTTCACTTTAAATAATAGAGGGAGGGATTTCCAGTCATGCAGGAGAGGTTTCATCAGATACAAAAATGCATTTTTACTACTTCCAATAAAGCATGATAATAGCTTTTGGTCCTTTCAGCAGATTAAACGCAACTAAACAAATATTCAGATGTCTAATCAAGTCACCTTATTTCATGCAAAAATGCAATTCAGCCAGGGACACTTAGGGTCAAGTCAATATTATAGCAAACAATAGCAAGGCTCTGTACTTATACCAGACCAAATAAACATTCAAGTGCAAATGTCACTTCGGTCCGTTTAGATGCGAGTGTGGTCCTCACTCATTAATACCACGGCTAACAACACACACCAGTTTTATTACTTTTTTTCATTCCCATAACACAGCTCAGACTGCAGGTTGCTGTCAATCCAAGACAGATCTCGACTTTCTGTATTTTAAATAATAAAAAAAACTATTAGCAATACATCTAAAAAACACAATTTAAATACATTATTTTTGACTGAAAAAAGGATGACTGAATGTGATTGGCACAGCTGAAGTAATATAACTGCAGTTTATGAAAATGCACATGCTTTACTTTTTAAATTAATTCACTCAGTTACCACTTATTTTCTTGGACATGTTATTTTGAGATGTTTTAAGTGTCACTGGTGAAATATTTCTCAGTGTAATCCAAGCTTTTTACCAAACCTTATGGCACTTTCCTTCTAAATCTGTCTAAATTATTATTAGCCCAAGGCCAGCAGGCAGTTAAAGAGCACACCACCAAGATACAAGCAGCTTGTTTGAGTCTGAGGGGGCTGACTTGATCAGTCTACTGTTAAAAATGACATTTCCACCATTTCTCTTTCCCTTCATGTCTGCAGATACGATAGAGTTGGCGATGTGACATCCTGTCCTGAGTAGAGAGAGGGACTGACGTTTCCAATTAAAATCCTCCAGTCCTCTATTTCTTTGTCTACCTATATTTTATTTTATCATCTGCCTCAATCTCTTTCTTCATTCTATCACTTCTTCACATATTCTCCATGCTTCTTTATCTTTCTATTCCCGTCATCACACACTCTCTCAGATTTCATACTCTCTATCTGTGCCTCCTTACATTTCCCTGTGTTACACCCTGCCTGTCTTGTCCCGTTCACCCCCATCACCACCCCTCTGTCATCTGATCAGTAGAATTAATGGCTTTATTTTCATCGTATCGCCATGGTGATGAATCATGTCGTTAATCATCATATCGCCGGGGTGACGGATCATGTGATTAATCAGAATTGTTTTTTTCTGGGCTAAAGCAGCATGTTAAAGAAAGCAAACCCACACGTTGGTGATTAGCAATTAACACAAGCTTGTAGATAGACACACACACACACACACGCACGCACACACACACACACACACACACACACACACACAAAACGGAGGCACCACGCAGAGTTGGAGCATAGCCAGGCAGCAGAGTGACTTCATCACTGTTGGTTTAATCAAACTGTCACTGCTAAGATCAGAGTATACACACATGCACACATGCATGCACGCACGCTTGCACACACACACACACACACACACACACACACACACACACACACACACACACACACACACACACACACGCCACAAAGAGAGAAAGACTGAGTGTCACCAACAAGTAGTGAACAAAAAGCCGTACTTAAAGGGATACTTCACAGATTAGCATTAAGCTTTGTATCAGTGGAAACACGGTAGTATTTTTGAATGACCGTGCTTCCCCCCCCTCAAGTCCCCCTGAGACTAGATTTCTCTGTATTGTGGGTCTGGAAAAAAGCCTCTGATGAAAAGTCGTCATTTAGCGTCATCGACTTTAGGCATTAGAGGCATTTTTGCCCAGAGGCTATGGACGACAGCCAGCTAGTTCTGCATGTTTTCAACCCGCCCATAGGGGGTGGGACTGTCACTAGCTGATGCGAGTCGAGTGTCAGCCATCTTGAAGCTAAGCTTTTTTACGAATGAATTATGTGCATTCAAACTACCGCACGTGTACCACCGGGATACATTGGTACTACACCGCTGGTGGAGTTTGTGACTGTTAAATGCCGACCATTCTACATTCCACGCAAATTCACGGCTGTGTTTATACTCGTTGTTTACATCCCACCAAGCGCTTTCGTATGTCGTTTTTATATATTTTAAATGTATAACATCACTTGAGCCACGGTGAAACGTTTTTCGTGTATATGGTTGAAATGACAATAAAACACACTTGACCTGACTGCCTCCCTGTAACCAATTTCACTGTCTATGTCTGTAACCGGTAGGCTTGGCTTGGGAGTAGCCTCGTAGAGAAGCGAAGCAAGTGCATTCTGGGAGTTGTTGTCTTTCATCCACATGAGCCAAAAATACATTTTCTGGATTTTCTCAGTCTAGAAGGCACCAACTTCTAAAAAAAAATGCACATTTCTACTACATAAATGACCCAATTTAATACATATTCATCTTTCCAGCGGTGAAATGTCCCTTTAAAAGAGAATTAATTTCTTGACACCATTCGTTAATCTACAGGTCATGACATGAGCTTGCAGTGATGCTGCTGGATACATTTTTATAATTAAGTCCATTAAGACAGCGGATCACAATCTGGTGGTAGCTCCACAAGAGGTTGCAAGATGATTTGAGTAGTAGAGAGATGGTTGCAAGGGTAGAAAATAAGAAAAAATGAATTCTGCAAGTCATCAGCATACAAATGCATCAAAATACAAATGACACACTCTGCCCTTAGGACTTCCTCTTCCACAATGGACAGACATGCAATGGATGTCATGATGATGTTTATTTAACAAAACAATTTCACCACAAGGCCATCTGATATTATTACAATATCTGGGAGTTTTTCTAGTTGTCATGGAATTGTAGATGTTTGAATTTCGATGTCTTTTTGTGTGCAAAAAATACTGTTACCTGCATCAGCTGGAGAGGTACTGTGCTGTATAGCTCACAAGATTCGTCTGACTCGGGACAAGTGCCCACTAGACATTGAGATGGCTCATTTGGTCGACCCAGATCAGTTTCATGAATTTACACGTCAGCAGTCATCAAGAAGCGTTGTTGCCGTCCTGCTGTGAGAAGGTCGACACACGCCTCTTTAATTACCCCTGACCTCATCTGGGATGTCCCATTTGTTAGAAGACATGTTTGATATTTTCATCAGTGGCCTTGAATTGGCACTCTCATAAAGTTCTACAAGGAAATTAAGCTGCATAATGAAAGACAAAATTATATCTCTTGGGTCCTTGGGTATACAAGGTTTCTCAGGTGAACTCACATTAGAAAACTGACCTGAACATTCAACAGGATAGGGGATTTCTCCTCTAAAAATATATATCCCAGTTAACCAGTCTGACTGTCCGTCTCGCACTATGCTTTGCATGGGAAAAAGTGCGATCTCAACTAAAATCAAAACAACAATCTCTCTCTCTCTCTCTCTCTCTCACACACACACACTCTCTTTCCCTCAATGATCCCCAGATGAATTTCATCTGAGATCATTGCTTCATTAGTGAAGCTCTAGTTGTTCAGATTGATTTAATTATCAAATCATCTATGCAGTTTGTGTGTGTGTGTGTGTGTGTGTGTGTGTGTGTGTGTGTGTGTGTGTGTGTGTGTGTGTGTGTGTGAGGGAGAGAGAGATTATGCAGTGATCTTGGCTGACATTGATCAGCCTAGTCTAATTGGGAGCATCTAGCCGTGTAATTGATTCTGCTACACTTCACAACTAGATGAGTTTAGCAACATCAACAGCACTGATTCACACTGATGAACAGAACTACAGTGAACCAAACTGAGCCGAGCCAAACCGAACTGAACCAAGCTAAACCGAACTAACCTGAGTGACAAAAATAAACTAAACTACAATCAGATTTTGTATTTGATTAACGCCCATGCTGCTAAAAATGCATTTAAACGTACAATATGTAACTTTCTGCTGCTAGGGGTCTCTCAACCAAAACAATGGATGGTAAACACAGACGTTTGATGACGTTGGGAAGTGGCGTGGAATTATGGGAGTTTTTATTGCTAAGCGCTATCGTTGATTAGAATGCTGTTCACGGACAAGTTTACCCATTCAAGTTTATTCACGCTACGTTTAGTAACATTTATTCATGTCATGCTAATAAAATAGCTGCAGTTTCCCCAACATAATTACATTTTTCTTGATTCAATCTGTATTGGCAGCTAGCTGACCAGTTAGCTAGTGAGCCAGCAAGCTAACATTAGTGGCTAACGTTAGCAGGTTTTAGCTGCTGGCTAATGATTAGCCAGCAGCTAAAACCATACTATCACAGTATATTTCACCTGCCAATGTCACCTTTTGGATTTTACCGGGCGGACGGGGTTTGTTGTAACGCTAGCTAGCTAGCTACTCAATGAGGCTGAGAGACACTTCATTAAACTGCCGTTAGCGTCGTAAGCACATGGCACCGGCTGGGGCTAACTGTAACTAGCTATTGCTACATGTCCCGGCTGTGTTGTCAGCTATCATCCCGAATGAAGTCTCTTTGTGCCGGGGGAGTGAGGTAGGCAGAGCGGGGTGTGCTAGCTGGCTAAATTAGCATTAGATTAATCGTCTATCTACACAGGTAACTTATTCGTGGGTTAGCGCAGTGCTGCTTTTATCCATGGTCAAAACAATCATACTACTAATGAGTGATGAACGATGTTGTAACCCTATAATGTTATCCACCAAGCATTAGCTAACATTAATGTTAGCTACTTGTCAACCAGCACATACATTGTAGTAACATTAAGCTGGATTAATACTGATATGTATCAATAAATAAGGTTTCTTCTGTATTACTGTGTTGCAAAGTGGCATGTAATTAATCACAAAATGATCCCTTTTGCAGAAAAAGCAGTGTTACAAGTATTTTTCTGTGACATTGTACGATTTACAATTACTCTCAAAAGTAGCACCTGGGTGCCCGTGTTTTGACGGAAGTTACGAGTAACTAGATGGTGAAACGTTATATGATGCCACTGACGGCCGACTAAATGAAACGTGACGTGTCTGAAAATAAAATAACAGATTTCTCTGGGTTTGCCATTTGGTGGAAACATTTGGGATAGTGTAACTACACAACTCAAAAAAATATATAACATAGGTATGGTCGTTTTTAGACATTTTAATGCAGAAAAGTTACATA
The DNA here is from genome assembly GCF_031162955.1 of Sander vitreus. Taxonomy (NCBI): domain Eukaryota; kingdom Metazoa; phylum Chordata; class Actinopteri; order Perciformes; family Percidae; genus Sander; species Sander vitreus. Next base: position 12,707,968 of record NC_135868.1, read on the forward strand.
TTGTACCTTTAAGTTGATAAAATGTGCACAGAATGGTTGGCATATGAGCAGCCACGTGTCCAAATGTCACAGTCAGAAGTGCATCTGGAGCTCTGGCCCTCATTTCAGTGCTAACATTTCTGTCCATGCAATTTCAATATTAAAGGAAAACGCTGACTTATTGGGACTTTAGCTTATTCACAGTAACCCCCAGAGTTAGATAAGTCCATACATACCCTTCTCATCTCCTTGCGTGTTGTAACTCTGTCTGACGCCCCCAGCACTAGCTAAGCCTAGCACAGATCCTGGAGGTAACCAGTTCCAACTAGCCTACTGCTCCGAATAAGTGACAAAATAACGCCAACATGTTCCTATTTACATGTTGTGATTTGTATAGTCACAGGGTGTACAAATAACTAGGTCATATGAGACACAGCCGTCTTCTAACCGTAAACATACTGGGAACTATATTCTCAGAAAGGCGAAGCACTGCTACTTCTGCTAGTTGGGCGGAGTGATTTGCTAGCAGCACCTGAAGCCCTGTGGTGAGGAGCACAGAGTTCGCCTGGAGTTCGCTCAGAATTGGAGTAATAGAGTCAGTGGTTAAATTGGGCCGGGGCTCAGCCCCGGCCTGCTTGTTTGTGTCCGGATTGCCTACTGGAAATATGTCACATAAAATTTGATGAAAGTGATGCTTTTGAAAACACATTTCTGAAAATAAATTAAAGATTTTTGAAATGGCATGTCTATTTTGTCTCGGCGGAGCTGAGATGAGAACAATTGGAACACGGCAACAACCCGCGCAGCACTGCAGACAATTCACCATTGTGTGCTACATAACGCCTAAGTGTCTACGTCGGTAGGATTAACAGGTAAAATGCCTTCTCCTAAAGCCAAAAACCCTGTTCGCAGCGGTGGAAGCCTGGTGCTCGGAAGCTCCAACAGCCGCTACAAGTTCATGTCGCTGACCAAGCCAGGGAACTGGTCCTCGCCGTCGGAGAGCCCCACTCGGCGCTGTGTGTGTGTGTGTGTGTGTGTGTGTGTGTGTGTGTGTGTGTGTATTGTAGTAGGCGGCTAGTAAAGAGAGAGAATGGGAGAAGTAAGTTTGTATGAGGTGGACCTGGTCACCACAGACCTAAATCTTCTCAGCTGTTGCTACTGTCATATGCTGCACTGTCTCATGTGGCACATTATGTTTGGCACATTGTATGGGTCACTTATATTATAACAAGGTAATACAATGTGTAATCAAGTAATGAATGTAAATGCTAAATGCCCTAATACCTGTTGATACTACAACAATACAAAGTATAGGCTCTTAACCTTGCAGTTTTGCACATATCATCTAAGACTTGATTTCTCCATTTGTTTGCACAAAACTGTCATTAAAGTGCGATTTAATGGTTTATTTTTCAACATTTTTCCCCATGGGGCATACCCCCGGACCCCCCTAGGGAGAGCCCCCCCCCCCCCCACATAACAAATCCCAATTTAACCCCTGAATAGAGTCAACAATTACTAGATAGTAAAAGCATAGTGACCTAGTTATTTGTACACCCTGTGACTATACAAATCACAACATGTAAACAGGAACATGTTGGCGTTATTTTGTCACTTATTCAGAGCAGTAGGCTAGTTGGAACTGGTTACCTCCAGGATCTGTGCTAAGTGAAGCTAGCGCTGGGGGCGTCAGACAGAGTTACAACACGCACGGAGATGAGAAGGGTATGTTTCGACTTGTCTAACTCTGGAGGTTACGGTGAATAAGCTAAAGTCCCAGTAAGTCAGCGTGTTCCTTCAACATCCATATTTTACCATAGACTTAGCGAATGCAGGCTCTGACTGGCCATGGGATGCGCATTAATTTGAGATAACTGCACAGCTCTGACATGCAGTAATGTCTTTATCATTGTTCACAATTTTCATCAGTTGAAATACTGTTGATGATGCTGTTGCATCTTGATATGCCATACCTGTCAGGTGGATAGATTATTGTGACAGACAAGAGGCTTATTAGATCTTTAATTTCAATTTGTAAAAAATAGGAGTGAAAACAAAAGTTTAGATAGAAGGCTTTTTATCTGTTACCATGTTACAGTGTATCTAACATGTTGTAGTAGTAAAGTAGATGATAGTGTATACATGAAAGCCCCTGAATATATGGTTTCAAATCTCAAAGTTAAAATTAAGACTAAAACATGCTTGTTTATTACTTGAGTCAAACCGTGGGTGTGGTTTGATTGACAGAAACCTGGCAAACAAGCAAACAACCCACCAACTATTATCAGATTTTGATTCAAATATTTCTATGTCCTGATTGGTGCACGGAAGTACATAACATCACCTTTTCGCATCTGAGCCCAACCTTCTTTAAACCAGTGTGGGGCACACAGAAAACAGGGTCTTTAAGGTTGACAGATAAACGCCAACCAAGAGGTTTTGATTTAAAGAAAACAAAAACAATATGCTGGCCTGAGGCTATATGGTCTATACGCACAATATAGACCGTATATCACTATGACAATCCACTCTGACCCCTGCGGTTGTGGAAAAAGAACATACTTTGCAGGGCCCACATCATACAATATTTTCTATTACTGTTTATTGTGGATTATTTAGGGATGTAATACTCACTGATTACCCACTTCTCAAAATCTGCAGCATACACGGTCTAGTTTGCAGCCTTGTATAAAGAGGTGTGGATGAGAATTAGCAAGTCTCAAGCCTTGTACTGCACAATATGTAGGTAGGAAGGTAGGTTGTGTATATCTCAAATGGCTTTACTGACTGCACCCACGATGCAGTATAGCAGAGATGACTAAGGTTTTACTCACCCTTTACATTTTTTTTCCACTACAGCCCAGAAGTTATTCCTAACACAATATATATTTTGTCAGAAAAAGAAAGAGAGACTAGTAATTAGGGAATTGCTAACTGCACTGATCTTTAGGATTTCATAAAAACTCCAAACTGGAATCTTGTTGCACGTTTGGACAAAATGCTGGAATTGCACTGTTGGGATGGGCAGAAAGGATTGAAAACTGCCTTTTCAAGAGGCTGCCATCTTTATGCACCTGGTCAATGTGAATGAAAAATTACCTGGGCATGAGCTAAGTGCACTGGCAGGTCAGCACAACACCGGGAAATTGGTGTTTATGAGAGTGCCAACTTCAGTGTGTGTGTGCGTGTGTGCGTGTGCGTGTGTGTCCTGAGGATTAGTCATGCTCTTCTGCCTCTGCAGTACTGCCTTCTTCCTGCCTCACTTGCACGCACACACACACACACACACACACACACACACACACACACACACACACACACACACACACCTGCATCCATCTGTCCAGTCCCCTCTGATAGCAGAGGTGTGAAACAGAGAAAATCAGTCGACTGAGAGAAACAGAGAGGGAAAGAAAGAGGAGCAGAGGGATGGAGGGGGAGAAGGAAGTGGGAAGAAAGAGGGGATATTAAAGAGAGATGGAGAGGAGGATAAATGAATGGGGAGGTGGAAGTAAGGGTGAGAACGACAGCAAAAGTGGGGGAGAGAAAGAGTGGGAGAGTGATATTAAACACCAGGGAGCTAACTGAGCAAATTCACCTGCCCACTCTCTTTCTTTCTTTTTCGGGGACTCTCTCTCTCTCTCTCTCTCCCCCCCAATTTTACCCCCCTTAGCTTTCCTTTTCTCTTTCTCCCTCTCTCATCTGTTTCTTCTCTCGCCTCCTACTCCCCTAATTAGCTCAAAATCCTCTTACATCTCATCTTCCTCCTCTTCCTCACCGTCTCTCCCCACTCTCACCAAAAAAATCAGGTTGACCTTAATGAACAGATGAAGAGAGGAGGGGAGCGATTGCATCGAGGGAGCCCAGGAAAGGCTGGATCAGCGCTTTCTGGATCAGTGTTTGTTTACTCAGGACTCTCCCATGTAAGGCTGTCAGATTGTCTTTTTGCCATTTTTTTCACCTTCAGAGGCAAAACTATAAGGCATTAGGACCATTTGGATGTTTTTAATCTTTCTCTGCTTTATCTAGAAGAAGAGTGGGAGGGGAGTTGTTATTGTTGGTGGTATTTCCTCAGTGTTTGACAGCATACAGTGACAGGAAAGATGAGAGAAGGCACGGAACATATAGTGTGAAATAAATAGAACCAGCCTCATGTGCCACTGAGACACTTAAATATAAAACATATCACTGCAGCAAAAACTTGCATGATAGCATTTACCTCGAAGAAAATATTCACACACCTGTACCCTAAATTGGCAGCCCCAGAGAAGATTTAAACATGTGTAAATCAGAGTGACAGGAAAATGTAATTGGATATATAATTTTCAAACTACAGTATCTATTTGCTGAAGTACAAATCATACTTCTTGAATCTGCTCTTTGGTCATTTGGGGGAAACAAATCTGTTGCAAAACAAGCACATATAGGCCTAACACTTTCTGCACCAACATTGTACCTATAGACAGCAATACAGTGTAGCAACAGCTTGCATCTTTGTGGTTCTGTCATCTCTGTAACATGTGAGAAACAACACTATGTGAAGGCATTTTTGTATGGTAATTTGGGCAACCGGAGACGGTGTCACTGTCTCATCGCTATGTTACCCTCCACTCACACTACTGTATGTGGCTTTTGTTCCAAGTCTTTGGGGAAGCACAGGACATTCCTGACTGCAGTAGAAGTGGACAAGGCAGGTTGACAGTGAATTATGCCTTTATTTCACGTTTTTTTTTTTTGTCTCAACCACAAGTGGAGATTATTATATCAAATTAATTTTGTTTTCACTGGAGGGTTTTTAAGGGTTTTAATGGAAAGGTTCGACATTATCATTTATGAGTTTTGGGAGACATCTGCACTTTTAGTTAAGGCAGCATTCAGGTAATGTAAACACTTTGAACTATACAACACTATTGGAAACATCTCTACAAAAGTGTATTACCTATAGGTTGAATGCCAGTAATCATTAACAACCTGCTAGAAATGATATTTATATACTACAAATTTGTTTTGCCAGTGACATTTTGCAAGTTGTAGGAAGGTGGTTGTGTTGGAGGCGGGTACAAAGCAAAGGAGTTTGACACTTGAGGCGCAGGGTTCACATCCTGAGTCCTGAATTTAGGCAGCAAAAGCACTTTGGTTAGAGAAAAAGCTAGGTTTGACTTAAATGTTGATGCACGTCCTGTCTCGGGCTTCAAGTCACACATTCCTTCATTATGTTGATAGAAAACATAATTGGGGCATGTATTTGCTGCTGCAGATTAGTAGAATATAAACATAATTTTGTTTTCAGTATGATGCAACTGGAACTTGGGAGTTTGTTGTCTCATGTTGATTTAAAAACTCAGCAACGAAAGCTAAAGGCCAGAAATTAGCATTCAACCTTTGTAGCACAGTTTGTACTTGAGTCCTTTTTCATGAGATGTTTACCACATTTTGTCCATCTCCGCTGTAGATACAAGTAGCCTATTTGAATTTGTGGCATTTTCTTTTAAACTCTCACTCACTCTCTCCTGAGTCATTCTGTGTAGTGACTACACCTCCTTCCTCTGTACATCCTCCTTCCTCAGTCAGTCTGCAGAGTGACCTCGCTAAAGCCTGGCCAGTGAGATAAGCTCACACCTTTCTCTCCTGTCCAGCTCCCCTTCTCCTTCCCTCCTTCTCTTTCTTCAGCGCACAAGAATTTTCTCTCTCTCTTTTCTGCACTTTTCACTCTCTCTTCCCATCTCTGCATCTCTTTCCTTATATTTTACCTTACCAGCTCCCTCAATCTCCATTTCTCTTTTTACAAGCGTCTCTAACAAAGTTAACATATAGCAGATCACCAAAGCGAAACACACCGCCAGGAGCTGTTTGTCTTGCCAGGTGTAAGTGTGTGTGTGTGTGTGTGTGTGTGTGTGTGTGTGTGTGTGTGTGTGTTTGTGCATGCATGTCTGTGTGTCTGTCAGAGGGGGGGGGGATATGTGCTGACTGGTAGGGGTAAAAGATTCATGACCCAACAAAGCTTGTCAGGGCCACACACACATACGCACACACACTCAATTTTGAGACCAGGTGAGTCGGCAGATTTTGCTCTTGGGAAGAGACAAATGGAGAGAGAGGTTTGTAACAGACTCGTAAGAAAAAAGGGGGGACAGAAAAGGGAGATCTGGGTAAAAAGAAAAAGCTAAAGAGACACAGAAGGGAAGAAGACAGCTCATGAAGCTGAAAGGTCTTTCAACCGTTTAACACATGTCGAATTTCTTGGCTGTGATTACACTTTAGAAGAAATTTCCAGAGAAGAAGGAAGGAAGGATGCACAGCAGCAGAAAAAGAGTGACTCACCTACAAATCATGACTCTGTGGAGTGCTTTCAACTGGTCAAATTTGGGCAATCCTAGGTTAAATTAATACTATCAACAGAATCAGAGTTGTACCAAATTACTTTTAACAAACAACGCGTCACAGGTTGTTTTTTTTTTAGCCTCTATGGTGACAGACATGCAACAATGGTCCTGGATTTGTTGTGGTTACATACACCAACCTGCTCTTTTTTATTCTGTTTCTTCAATATGTTGCCTTTTTATTCACATTTGCATGCGTAAATGTGAATAAAAACAGGTGGATGGATGTGTACCTTGTGTCTGAAGTGTCAGTTTTAACAGAAAGAAAGTGGATACAGAAAGTATTTTGTGACTATGGTATAAAAATGTTATACTTGTACACCAGTTGCACGTGGCAGTGTGTGTGTGTATCAGTGTGCAAAGAAACACAACAGTATGTACATATAAATGTGTGAAAGCCTGCGTGTTTGTGTTTGTGTGTGTGTGCGTGTGTACTTGAGATGCACATCCAGCCCTCTGCTGGTTCACCCGACACCAGCAGAGAATGTCAGCGTAGCGTGAGAGAGCAAAGCATTATTTTATCTAAATACATTTAACTCCTTCTCTGTCTCTCCGCTCCTACAGAATCAATAGTCATTACACTCAGAGTGAATTGATCTCTCAGTGCTGTTTGCAGATTCCTCTGACACCAAAGAATCCCGGGCCGTCTTTAAGGGTCGATGGTATCAGGTGAATGAATGTTGAATGTGAGGCGACCAGCAGGGGAAGTCAGAGAGTAGCGGAGGTCACGTGTAACAGGATCTGCTTCCTCTCAGGACGCGGCATCAGTTTACTATGATCTTATGTGTTTACCTGGTAAACCTATATGTTGGAAGCAGCTAACAGGCAGGACTAAATGACTGCTGATTTACTGAGTGTTCGGTGGTGGTGATAAAGGGATGAGCGGTGGGTCAGAGAGAAAAAGCTGAGATACAGATGAAAGGGAATGATGGAGAGGAGGTGTGAGTGAGTGGGAGAGTGAATATGTATAATTGAGAAAAGACATCAAAAGAATCCTTCCATGGCATTTGGAAATGATCATATTTTCAAAAGTGAAAATATAAAGTAGATTTTTGCTAATGCACAGAACCCTTGCTTGAATGTGACTCTGTTTCTTTTGTTTATTCTGAATTAATAAACCTTTAAAGCATTATTATTTAAAAAAAAAAAACTACTTTTATAGCTCATTTCTGCCTTTTTTATATTCACTTTCGGTAATAAAAAAAAAAAGTTGATATCCTCTTCTGTCTACCATATTTTCAGTCAAAAGAAATACTGTTTTAAAGGATTATTTCGGAAAAATGTGCCTTGTTTCAGAGAGTTAGATGAGAAGATTGTTATTACCTCATGTCTCTGTGTTAAGTAGCTACAAAGGTGGAGTCAGTGCGTGGTTAGCTTAGCATAAAGACTGGACGCATCCAGCAAAAAGAAAAAGTTGACCCTGGCTCACGATCATCGCACCAAAAGATACAATAATTGCCACTGTGATAAAATCCTGTGTCATAAACCTCTGCAGTGTTTTGCCGTCTGATTAGCCTTCCAACTCGTAAATCTCAAACTGGTCTTGTTGGGTCATAGTTTATGTCTCACTGGTACCAATGCAGCCCCTCGTGTTGTTTGTAACGCAGTGATGCTTACAGTTTGAACACCTGCTAACACACAAACATCAGATTAAATCTATCTGCTCATCTAACACTCGGAAAGCAAATAAGAGTATTTCCCAATATCTTGAACTATTCCTTTAATCTATTTTTATAAGGATTAATAATTAATAATTTGCTTATTTTGACAGTGCATAGATAAAAAAGAGAGGATATGTAGGAGAAGAAGAGAAATCTATATAAATAGTCTGATACTGTAGATCCATCCCTCAATATAGTGGGAGGAAGGAGGGGTTACTCTGTGTGTGTGTGTGTGTGTGTGTGTGTGTGTGTGTGTGTGTGTGTGTGTGTGTGTGTGTGTGTGTGTGTTAAGTGTGTGTTTTTGACTTCTGTCCTCCAACACAAGGATTTTTTGTCAGTTTTCATTTCTAAAACCGCTGTAAACACAAACATTCAAATATGTGGCGGAAAGCAACTTAAGCTGATAGTCAATTCCAGCTCCAAGTGGATCTGCGGTGGAATGAGTTTTACGTAATGTCACGTCCAAAAGTTGTGACAGCGTAATCAAACATCGACTTGTGCACGCTCAGACACACTTATTTATAACATAATCTGTGGTCATGGATATGGGCTTATGGCTTTGGATCTCACACACACAGGCTTTGGATCTCACTTGCGCACACACGCATGCACGCACGCACAATCCTGTTAGTACAACGGTAACAGTGATTTCTTTGCTTGGAAAGAAGTAATGATTTGCAATTTTCTTCGTCTTGGTGTCTAGCCTGCCGCTAATAAAAAGACCAATTTTGATAGATCTTATCCAGGCCTGTATTGAGGTGGTTTAATGTCCTTTTATCCTCTGTCGTCTCGTCTGTTTTGTTGACAGAGCTGATACCAATATCTGGAGCTTTAAATCGGTTCTTGCAGCAGTATTTTGGTTCCGCTCTGTACAAGAATAAAGAACGAGGCGTGAAGCATCATGGCGTAATGCAGCTACAGGGTCAGTGTAGCATAACTACTGAACCAAGAGATTAGATTTGGAGTTACTCTCTCACAAAACACATTATTTGTTTTGTGGTCTGACTGTATGTGGTTCATAAAGGAGGGAAAGTCTGTACTGACAGAAGGGCTGTCCTTAAAAGAGACTAAATGAGTCGCAGAGTTGCTGAAAGCCAAGGGTGCTTCAGTCAAGAGTCACCACAGCAGAGCTGCTGGCTACATACAAGTTTTAGGCTGTAGCACCAGTGTCACTCTACACCTGCTGCTTTTGTCTTTCCTTCAAGGTTTCATTTCCAAAAATATGATTATGAAGTAAACAGTTCACAGTCTATGAAAGAGCTAGCTTCTAGCAAACAGCTGTGATTGAGGTTTAAGGACAACACAAGTTTTTTGGAGTTTGGCCCATTAGTGACAGTATTTAGGCTCAATATTTTCTAACTTACATCTCCTGGTATCTACCCATGCATAGTTTGGGTTTTATTTTCCCAGGTTTTGAGATACCCACTTCTGAGACTTCTGCCAACACGCCAATACAATGGCAGTAAATGCAATTCAGCTTGTTTTCCTCATAAAAGTGGCACTTTAAAAAGTCCAGCATGCATCTCCTTACAGGAACAGCATTTCTCTGGATAATCCACAAAGAAAACATTTGGCAACAGATTAATAGGCACTATTACTTCTAGAGAGTAGTTCCACTAAACTGATTGTTTGCAGTGAGGTCTGTGGATTATCCAGAGTAAATGGGACATTATTGTTTGAGTTTGTTAATAGAGTTAAATGTTGTGAGCACCAAACTGAATTTCATTCACCTCAATTGTATTGGGTGGAGGCACAAATCTAAAAAATGAATATCTGAAAATCTGGGCAAATAAAAGTAAAACTACCTGTATGGATAGATACGACAGGAGGGCAGTATTGACATGTTTTTATGTGATTTGGGTGACCGACCCTGTCAAATATGAAAAGTCCAAAGTAGGATTTGGACCAAAGTCAGTTCTGTGAGCCTGCACCCTCCAAAAAATAAAGCTTTTAGTTTGTGTGTGCTGGTTTTCATTGTACAGCCTGTTGATTCCTAAAACAATATTCATCATTAGTGCAACAAATTACAAAAGAAAATCGTAAAGGGGGACCAATAACTTTACATGAGGCTATTCCAACATTTCTCAAATTGTATATGGTCCCACTAACCTAATCAAGTCTGTATGATATATGATCATGTAACTTTATCAGCAACCATACCTTTACTAACATTTAGAACAATGCCTATTACCTGCTTCTCATCATCTTTAAAGCTACATTGTGTAAGAATTTCTCCCATCTAGCGGTGAAATTGTATATGACAACCAAATGAATATTACTTTCTAGGCCCTCCCATTCCGAGCGTGTTCTAACTCCTACGGTGGCTGTATTATTCCAAAAAGTATGACTTCGTCCGTGAGTGTTCCTTCCAGTGTAATAATAGTTTTACGTTATTTTGGTACGATTTCATTGCTAACATCAGCTATCAGGTTCCCAAACATATGCAAGCTAATGTTAGTAAAGTATCAGTGCTATCGTTATTCTGTATATTGTACGAGATTAATAGTGTAAGGCAATGTTTACAGCGTAGGAGAGAAGCAACGGAGGTTTGTGTTTTTAATACATTTCTCTGAGCAGTATGAACAATGTCAATGAAACCAAAATTAGCTCTTAGTGTCTCCATCGTTTACACTAGCTGTAGCTAGTCTGTGTTACAACTGCACATGACGTGAGTTGTCTGCCAGGGAAATCACGACACATATGATTACGTTTATGTTACAAGGTAGACAATCCTTTTTCATCATTGACGCAAGGAAAAGTATCCTAGACGTTGTTCTAGCATTATGCACAACCAAGCTATAGTTAGCCAAGCAACTATATAACTTAGAATTTACACAAATAGGCAGATTTACCTTTTGAGAAGGAAGCAGGCAACTTTGGTGTCCCTTTTAAAATCCTTGCTCCTTATGAGCTCTTTTTCATCTTGGAAAAGCCACTCCAATATTAACTTTGGTCTTGTTGCTTTGCCTGTCGCGTTGTCGTTTTAATTCTCTTTTTAACTTCCTTGGCGACTCAGTTACATGTCCACGAGAATAGGCTTGATCCTCTATCTTCAACAGGCTTTCAAATCTGCCAGCAATCGCGAATAATCTTCTCCCCCTCCCTCCCTGGCATTTGTCACGGTGCCACTGAGTGTAAAAGCGCAAAAGGCGGAGGTATGTCCATCTTTGGCTAATGTATTTTAAAGATGGAGGCGCAACATGGCGGCCGTCATTCGAGCGACTCGCTCCTTTGTATTCTGAATGATTCTGAAAGGCAGATTCTACGCTTACAAGAATACTTTGATTAGTTGGTGGAAGTAATTACACATGATACATACAGTCAGGTCCATAAATATTGGGACATCGACACAATTCTAATCTTTTTGGCTCTATACACCACCACAATGGAGTTGAAATGAAACGAACAAGATGTGCTTTAACTGCAGACTTTCAGCTTTAATTTGAGGGTATTTACATCCAAATCAGGTGAACGGTGTAGGAATTACAACAGTTTGTATATGTCCCTCCCACTTTTTAAGGGACCAAAAGTAATGGGACAATTGGCTGCTCAGCTGTTCCATGGCCAGGTGTGTGTTATTCCCTCATTATCTCATTTACAAGGAGCAGATAAAAAGGTCCAGAGTTCATTTCAAGTGTGCTATTTGCATTTGGAATCTGTTGTTGTCAACTCTCAATATGAGATCCAAAGAGCTGTCACTATCAGTGAAGCAAGCCATCATTAGGCTGAAAAATCTAAACAAACCCATCAGAGAGATAGCAAAAACATTAGGTGTGGCCAAATCAACTGTTTGGAACATTCTTAAAAAGAAAGAACGCACCGGTGAGCTCAGCAACACCAAAAGACCCGGAAGACCACGGAAAACAACTGTGGTGGATGACCGAAGAATACTTTCCCTGGTGAAGAAAACACCCTTCACAACAGTTGGCCAGATCAAGAACACACTCCAGGAGGTAGGTGTATGTGTGTCAAAGTCAACAATCAAGAGAAGACTTCACCAGAGTGAATACAGAGGGTTCACTACAAGATGTAAACCATTGGTGAGCCTCAAAAACAGGAAGGCCAGATTAGAGTTTGCCAAACAACATCTAAAAAAGCCTTCACATTTCTGGAACAACATCCTATGGACAGATGAGACAAAGATCAATTTGTACCAGAGTGATGGGAAGAGAAGAGTATGGAGAAGGAAAGGAACTGCTCATGATCCAAAGCATACCACCTCATCAGTGAAGTATGGTGGTGGTAGTGTCATGGCGTGGGCATGTATGGTTGCCAATGGAACTGATTCTCTTGTATTTATTGATGATGTGACTGCTGACAAAAGCAGCAGGATGAATTCTGAAGTGTTTCGGGCAATATTATCTGCTGATATTCAGCCAAATGCTTCAGAACTCATTGGACGGCGCTTCACAGTGCAGATGGACAATGACCTGAAGCATACTGCGAAAGCAACCAAAGAGTTTTTTAAGGGAAAGAAGTGGAATGTTATGCAATGGCCAAGTCAATCACCTGACCTGAATCCGATTGAGCATGCATTTCACTTGCTGAAGACAAAACTGAAGGGAAAATGCCCCAAGAACAAGCAGGAACTGAAGACAGTTGGTGATGTCTATGCGTTCCAGACTTCAGGCTGTAATTGAATGCAAAGGATTTGCAACCAAGTATTAAAAAGTGAAAGTTTGATTTATGATTGTTAATCTGTCCCATTACTTTTGGTCCCTTAAAAAGTGGGAGGCACATATACAAACTGTTGTAATTCCTACACCGTTCACCTGATTTGGATGTAAATACCCTCAAATTAAAGCTGAAAGTCTGCAGTTAAAGCACATCTTGTTCGTTTCATTTCAACTCCATTGTGGTGGTGTATAGAGCCAAAAAGATTAGAATTGTGTCGATGTCCCAATATTTATGGACCTGACTGTATTTGTGAAAGAACAAAGGGGTTTTTACTAAGAATCAACTCAAAAAATTACACAATGGAGCTTTAAAGATAAAGTGCAATACAGAACTAGCTTTACTGTATCTCTGCAGATATTTGTCAACATACTCCTAAAATCTTTTCAGTGATCCTTAGGCTGAACAGAAGTTAGTGAGAAGAGCTGACACAATAAAGAGACAAACATGCAACAAGCAAGTCCTTTCTAGATGAATTAAAATGCAACTACACTACTGCACTGCTTCACTCTATTTCACCCAAACTACACACACACTCCTCCACTATGACAGTTGCATTAGAATGAATGAAATCTCCAAACCAATCACTTTATAGCTTTATGGATCATCTGTCAGCTCAGCCATTAGACAGCCAACGTCTTGACATTTACCAACAAATTCATATTTCTCACAACACACACACTTGTGTGCACACGCACGCAAACACACAGAGAAAAGATGCACACTTAGTCACCCTCTTGGTCTGTGGTAGAACTACACCCACAAACAGCCACACAGACACACACTGAACGCTTGTTGACATTTGCCAGCTCTACGCATTTTTCTGCCAGGCATTTTCAAATGAAGGACATAAGATAGATCCCTGCGACTTAAGACAGATTGATCCGTTCCCGCCATAAAACTTTTTTCACAGCCTCTGAAGATGTGCTTCTCAGCAGCGTGCACACATTTGACACAGACAGATCCAATTCAAGCGTAAAATGTACTCGCCCTGTCTTGTTAGCCTCTTCTCTACAATGTGTGTGTGTGTGTGTGTGTGTGTGTGTGTGTGTGTGTGTGTGTGTGTGTGTCAGATTATGTGAGGTTGATAGAATGGATGAAGGCTGAGCAGGCCCAAACCAGAGCTAGTTTGAAAGAACAAGACATCACGACTTAGTTATGACACATCTTAAATTAGTCAGCGAGAGAAACAGGATGAAATTTTCAAATGCCAAAATCTATATCCAAATGCCAAAAAGATCAGCTGCTGTGAAATACCACAAAACCAGTCAACAACAACATCAAGTTGGGAAATACCCTGTGTGACGTGTGAAGTGAAGCTAGTGTTTCTTTAACACATTAGCGAAGATCATGTGAATATTTCACCGGGGGAATCTTTTCTAATACCTTTGTAGGACGTTTATTGTTGTACATTAAAGGAGCACAGAGATGGACGACACCCAGAGCGTCTGTTAAACATAAGGCAGGCAATACTCTTAACAAATCCCATGAATACACTAAAAGCAATGAATTGGTGTTACTAACAATTATTGTCTGTACACCCAAAACCTTATCTTCCTCTGTGCTGTAGAGCTCAATTGTTGTCCAAAAGCTATTAAGGTGCTCATATTATGCTTTTTCCCTTTCCTTTATTGTGTTATATATCTTTTTTGTGCACGTTATAAGTTTACAAAGTGAAAAAACCCAAAGTCCACCCCAAAGGCACTTACCATCTCCAACAGAAAACTCTGTTCACAAACTGCTCCAAACAGCTCTATTGTAGTCCAGCCTTTACTTCAGAGACGTTACTTTGTAACACGTTATGATGCTCGTCTAGCTGCTAGCGTGACACGCCCTCATACTCTGCTTCTGACTGGCTAGTAGTGCTTACCTAGCTACTGCGCATGTGTGACTCAACAAACATGGAATGGTGTGATGCCTCACTCTGTAGCTAAAACAGAGAGCTCAACACACAGGGTGAAAAGAGGAGCTGCAGCAATGTGCAGTACAACAAAAATATGGTGTTTTTTAAATTTTAAATTATACCATGTAAACCTATTCTGATATAACCTCTAAATACAATTATGAACCTGAAAATGAGCATAATATGAGCACTTTAAAATACATCAGAGAGCCACACTGCTGCTCTGGCTCACATGTTCCTTTATTAACCTTGATCATAGCACAAATATAGAACATCACGAGCATTTTCCATTACAGTAAGTAGGTAAGTAAGTAAGGAACACTTTATTTATATAGCACTTTTAAAAACATCTCTCAGAGATCTGAGGAGCAGTTAAACATAGTACTCATGAATCAACCGGAGTTTAAAATTCCAACACAAAGAAAGCGTAAAGTAATGGACATCCGGCCGAAAAGAGTGAAATACGGCGGAATTTCCGTCGGCAACGGAATAATCCCGGGAACGTCGTGGATATAGACTTTAGGCCGCTCTACATGTTATTGTAGGCCCAGTTTAATATGCAACTTCATTTTATACAATATTAGGGGTCCCTGCTCCATCTCTCTTTCAGTTAAGGGGTCTTTGGCTTTAAAAACATTGCAGACCCATGATATAAACGTAAAGAATGCGGAGAAAATATGTGCACTTGGCCAACTGCTGTGAAAAGTGGACATGAAATAAAAATTGGGTGACTTGACCACTTTCCAACTCTTTGAACAGCACGTCTAAAGAAGCATGTGAAGGCCCTTAAACCATAAAGCTAAACTATCTCAACCTGCTCAGAGAGACCAAGACTCGACGGGGCTGGTCCTAATTCCTCTGGTGTCCATGGGAACAGAGGTGAGGTCAGCAGAGGTTGGGACCAATGGGAGGCCAAGGGGCAGAGAGGACGAGAGGTCATGTGTGAAAAGCACAGGAGGTCAGTCCCAAGTGTCCAGCCAGATGCCCACCAAAACGCACATACAGAGTAATGAGTATTAGGTATTAATAGAGCTGTAAGGACCAGGCCTGGTTTAGGGCCTAATGAGGCCCCGGGGTTATTAGAGATTCACAGTAATATGACACTTCCTGTGCTTTGTTACAGGGAGAAATAGATACTTCACTTTGAACAATCACACCTGCTGGATGCTTCTGAAACCTTTCAACTCTGGTTTATTACAAATTTGGTTTTACTTTTGTAATTTTGCCCATCAATCTATTTCACAACTCACTATATTAATTTACTACAGTATTTTAATATTTATATAGGCCTGCTTATATCCTAAATGTATTTGCTTTAATTTAATAGCTTTCTTTCTATACGCTTGGTACTTCAATATTATTTTTTTCTAGCCATAATATCTCAACAACTAGATTTCCATGAAATTTGGTACACCCATTCATGGTTCCCGAGGATGAATCCTGACTTTGGTGATCTCCTAACTGGTAACTTGAAGCACTACCAGATTGACATTTGTGGCTCAAAAAGATATCAATGACGTTAATGGCAGGCCACCAACTCTGTTTATAACCAAGCATCACAGAAATGAAAGGCCTCATGTAACCTTTCTTAAATATTATTTGAATTAGTTCCACGCCTTACATTTAGAAAAAAAAAGAGAGCACTGGTACTTAATCAGCACTTGGTATCAGCAGATTCTAAGTTCAGACTCTAAGTTCAGGTATCAGAATCAGTACCAAGAGAGAAAAAGTTGGATAAATGACATCCCTGCAGATCTCAACAAGTACTTTGGTGAGTACAATGTTACCATGAAGGCCAAAACTACAAAAAATAAGACACCGGTTTTAATAAGCCATGAAGGAGAATTAATTTAGGAGAATATGATGCTAACACTTTCTTTACCATCGTCTAGCAATTGTTCTTCCTTTACTTGATGTTACATAAAAAGATGTATGTGTCATTTTACTCTCAGCATCCTTTTACTCGCCAGTCAGTGTCAAAATCTAGAAACATTGGGTCATACATCTCATTCCCACCACCAAGTGTTCAAGGTAACATGGGAGGTTGCTCCATTTGAAATATTCACACACAATGTCAGAGCAGGTACAGCCACACCGCTAACGACGGACCTTAACACAGTCTGTGCAGTCACCGCTGGATTTTAACACACACACACACACACACACACACACACACACACACACACACTGTACAAGGTTACTGCGAAGCTGTAAAGTCACATCAGCATGCAGGAACCTGCTGCACGTGTGTTGCCTGTAAAGCACTTTGGGACATGTTCTCTGATCCATGACAAGTGAAGGGCTGAGTGGGAGGGGAGGCATAGAGAAGGAAAAAAGGGCTGCAGACAAAGAGTTTGTGTCTGGTATGCATGTGTGTGTTTGACTGTGCCTTCACACGGTCAAATCCTGTCTCATAAGCTGTTGTGATTGATGCAGCTTCACTGTAAATTAAACGTGATGTGGTCAAAATGTTCAAGTGTATCAGTGTACTGCCAATCTTTGATTTGTTGATCTAAGAGATGAAGGCACGACACTCTCTCATGGCCAAAGTGGAATATTTATTAGAAACCAGAAGCAACCTTCATCCAATCTTCTATAAACAATTTGTTTATTAACAATGAATCAAATGACTGCTTTTAATGTGAAATAGGTAGCTCAACAGTGAATTGTTAACTGACTCTGCAGTTCCTCTCAGCATACATAGTTCTCTCACAGCTCTACATAGTGTTTTAGCATCTTTCAGCTCATCGTTTTGGTTTTACAGCCTGAAATTCTACTTATTTTTGGTTCACTTTCACTGCACTCAACAGTGTCGTTTCAGGCAGCAGCAGGCCACTGTTTTCAGCAAAAGGCTCTAAAAACAACACTTCACAAACACCCCAGCAGCAGACAGACAAAGTTAGCAACTAGCTGGTGAACATAGTGGAACATTTGGCAGCTTAAGAGCAAGATATGTTTTTCAGATGGAAAGCAAAAGCAGAGCTAAAGGCAATTATAGATTATTAGCCACCAAATTGGAGTATCCCAGTTGCAATTACAACGTGAGTGCTAAAGTGAATGTTACAAGTTGGAAACTGGTAATTACATTAACTCTGATGACATGAACATAGTATTCGAGTATTTTCTCAAAGATATGAGTTCCTAAGAAGCTATACCTTTCTGTCTGTTTCTTGAGAAGCAAAAGGGATATTAACGTGAGACATTTCAGTTAATCAGTTTCTGGCTTTAGTGCATACTGTGATCATCCCAAATGCCAATTTTCTCAAGATAATTACCATTGATTTGCATTGCATTTTTGAAACATTGCCATGTAGCCTATTAATTAAAGGTTTGGCACGGTTCCAAGGCTACAGACCACAGGGACAAGATCAACTTAATCAATTAAAAACACACACAAAACATGCAACATTGAACTTATTTAGTTTGTACAACTGAGTACAATGAATGAATTAAAACAAAAGTCAGCGGTGAAAGTCGAGGTGCTGCTGCTCCTGTTATTGGTGGCACTGAGGTTGTGTTAGTGCATGTCTGTGTGTCTGGGGATAAAAAAAATAAAAATAAAAAAAAACATTAGACAGACCCCTGGAGCAGCTGTTGTCCCCAGTGTGCCCAATGCCACACACACACACACACACACACACACACACTATATTTCTTTACCAAACTGTACTCTGTTCCTTTGTTTTTCAATTGTGTGCTCTAAGCTAAAGTACACACGGACACACACAGAGACTGTTGCTGGGCTTATGCAACCTCACAGAAAGTCAGAATCAAAGGTTTACCAACAGATGTGAAAATCTTCAGTGATGTTTAGGGTGAGGGGGTTCAGAGAAACATGTGTCAATGTGTGTGTGTTGGGATCGCGGTCATCATTTAGCATTGAAATTAGGGCTATAACATGCATATATTCAAACCACCCCTCTTTACATCTGCTCTCAACTCTGATCTGACCCACACTCACCTCTACTACATCTTTTCAGAAATCTTCAAGGTACTGCACCTAAGCTACCTTCCAGTTATATCAAACACGTCCACCAGATGTCTTTTTCTACAGTATACTGTAAATCTTTCCCTCATCTCATCCCTCGCTTCTCTTTAACCCTCGCCTTTCTGCCTCACCTCATGTCTCCGATTTGCTCTCTCTCTAATCGTCTCCCTGGAGGTAAGACGGACAGATGTGCAACCTTCACACACACACACACACACACACACACACACACACACACACACACACACACACACACACACACACACACACACACACACACACACACACACACACACACACACACACACACACACTTCTTCAAGGAGGCCAGTTTAACAGAGCCTATGAAAAGATAACAGCTGTACAGTACAAATAGACACAAAGGGGGATGTCCTTGTTTTCTTTATAACTGCATTGTGACAAAAACAGTGGTTGAATACTTCAAATTACTCAACATGCTTTAAGACTGCAACTAACAATTTCCATTGTCCACATGTTGAAGGTGATGGATTAAAAGTTCTTGTTTTGTCTGACCAACAGTTTCAAACCGAAAGACATTTAGTTTACGATCATGAAAGACAAAGAAAAGCAACAAATCATCACATTTGAGAAGCTGCAACCAGGGAATGAATGAGGTTTGTTCAGTTAAAAAAATGTGACAAAATATCTCCTAAGATTGCTAGTAAATAGACATTGAGTTTAGATTTCTTTGTCAAACTATTGTTTCCAAGGTCAAAAATAAACGTTCACACTGTAACCAGAAGTGGGTTTTTTTAATTTATTTATTTTATCACTTATTTACTGTTTTACCTCATAGACAAAAACAGCTTCATCTTAATGTCAAAGACACATCTCAGTATAAACACAGTATATAAGTACAAGGTGCAAACAACCTGATGGTTGTACCAAATATTTGGTACTCATGATATGAGAAACAAATGCCCACATAAATCATACATACACACACACACAAATTAAGGGCTTACATTATTATCTGTAAAAGCATTTGGTGCAATTAAATCTTTGGGGAAAACAATTTCGGACCTGAGGGGATGACAGAGCAGTCATGAGAGGCTCACAAGCTCACTGGGAGTTCAACTCCAGGGCCTTCATCACACCAACGTGAATTCATAGTTTGGCATGAAATTCAAGTTGTTTAGATTTACACAAAGTGTGTTTTAGGTTAAAAACAAACCCAATGAGTAGTTGCAAATTACACCCACTGCATCCACCTAATGAAATAAATCCTATTCCTCGATTTTCATTCAACAGCAGCAAAATGTTTCTAAATATGTTTCAAAAGATGTATCACTTGTTTCATAATCAACTTAAAACCTAAGCAGATCTGTTCAAATTATTAAAACTTTCTGTAATGATTCATATATGGGATTTTGTTTGCTTATGTGGCAAATAGATTTGACAGAACTGATAGTAGATGGAGTTCAAAATAGCCTTGAAAATCTTTTCAGATGTGGGCTGACATCAAGTGAGACAACAAAATAAATGAAATGCAACTAAAAAAGCATTGATTAAATGTGAAATATCTAAACTACTATCAACAGAGCTAATACAAGTAAATCATTGCACTTCTATTTCTACATTTATTTCTTCTAGAAGAGTTTTTCATGACTTTTACGGCCCTAAACCTGGAAATAAACTTTTCTCTTTAGTCAACTTTAGACATGGAATTGACAGCATCCATTTTCTTTCTTTTACATCTTGGATGGTTTCATTAAACCCAACTAACATCCTACAATCATTTATCTAGTTTATATAATGCCTCTGCCAGAGTGAGACCAGTGCAGGTGTAAGTGTTTGAGTGTGAATGTGAGAAAAAACAAAAACAAAGAGAAGTGTCTTAAGCACGCCAAGAGCCAGGGGCAGGAATTAAATCCTCATTATGATCTGGCACCACCACCACTCTCTCCCTGTATGAGTGTGTTGTTCTACATTGCAATAATAATACAACTGCTTCTTGACTATTGTCTGAAGATCAAAGACCCTGGTCAAAGGGGGTTTTCCCTGCATTTTTATGTCTTCAATCAAGTGCAAGCAAGGAATAGATGCAAAATCTGCTTTTTCAAAATTAATAAAACAGTTTTATATCAATCACCTGTTTCCAAGCAGCATAGATGCACAAATGCATACTATCACTTTAAAAGTACAGCCAGTGGTAACAGAATGTACTTCACTGCAGAACAAGCAGTTTGTGTAATAAGAGCAAGAGGCACATCAATGCCAACCATGCAGCATACGGCTGTAAATGTTCCCTTTGCAATGTCATTTGTTTATTATTGGCTAGCTGTTCCTCCTGTTTCCAGTCTTTGTGGTAAGCTAAGCTAACGGGCTGCTGGCTGTAGCTTATTTAACGTACTTTAATTTAGACCGTAGAGTGGTATCAATCTTCTAACTATCTAACTCTCGGCAAGACAACAATCAAGCATGTTTCCAAAAATGCCTAACTAGCGCGATTCATAAAGACAGTATTTTATATGTAAAATATCTGGATCACCTTTGAAAATATAAACCTCAGACTGGTGATTAAAAACCATAATAATCATTTTTACTGCCCCACACACAAACACACATTCATAAAATTCAATTAAATGTTTCAACCATTAAATAAAAAGCCAATCAGATTGTTGCTCTAAAAATAAATAGACTGTTGACAGTTTATATTGAGGCACCTCGAGTACCCGAACAAAAACAAAAACACAGATGCCCAGCCTGTTATTGCAATTAATCACATCGGACACACACACACATGTAATGATGTACAGCTTGTCAGACTGAAAAGTGGAACATGCAGAGGTCTATTCGAACAACCACTACAGCTTACTGACTGACTAGATGTCTGAACTGGCTTGCAGGCCAGCTGACTACCTTAGTTTCAGGCCATTGATTGGTTTATTGACTCTCTAATAAAATCACTGAATGATTATCACCAATCAATATCGCAGCAATTGGCATTTTCTGAAGAACACCTGAAACTAACTACTAATGGAGTGATAGATTGATTGACCAGTTTGTTAACTACTCAGCTCTGCAATACTTCTCAGATCGCCCTGAGGCTAGAAATGGAGTACCCTATATTTGTACAATATATGTACAGTAATTTCGTACCAAATAAAAGCACAAACCAGTGAATTCATACACTACAGAGCAACTAAAATCAACAGGGTAAACTTCACATCCAATCTGACTTCCTGCAAAGATGCCAAAAATTCATATCTGATGACGGAGAAAGGAGGGATGAGAGTGCTCTGACTCCAGTGAAGTTGTGTTAACAGATGCAACTCGGCAACATGCTGGTAAAAGCTGATGAATATTTCAGAATATTCGGCACACAGAGCATGAATTGCTGTTTGGAGAAACCCCTGTGCCCTGTAAATATGTATGTACCTCAGTTGGAAACAGCCTGTATTATTAATATTCACTTTTCAAACTCAGTGATTACGTTTGGTCCAACAATATGTATAGGGTGTGTGATGCAGGTAGTTAACTTCTTTCACTACAAGAAAAAATAAAAACCCCATTTCACATATGTTAAACTAATCACTGTAGCTGTAAAATGCTGAACAGAAATATAATAAAGGAGAAGAACTGAGTCCATGTATTGTAGTTCTGTTGAGGACTGCTCAGTGTGGATGTTAATGCAAACCCAAACCTCTTAAATATTTTAAGAATGTAAAAGTACTGGTCTCTTCCCCATATTCATTCAGCAGTGGTAGGCCACCACAACAGCCAGAAAACTGCTTCAGAAAAAAATAAAACATAAAAAATACATATTTCTATAACTCCTGCAAAATGCATCTGTAAAAGGCCCACTGCTTGCATTGAGTGCAGCATGCTAACCATGTGTAATGTTTACATTTTGGGGCAGCAGCAACTCATCTTGTGCATCAAACTGGACTGTAAATGTAACTCGCTGACACCTGGAGTAAAGTAATTAATACCAGTGGCTCACAGGCAAAATCACTCCCTCCACCTTTCCCATTTTTCCCCTGCTCTCCTTCTTTGCTCATAACTGGAAGCTTTCAGCAGAAAACACCGCTCTTTAATAATTTGTATTCATGTGTTATCGTGCTGGCTAAGGGCACTTTTGGCTCTCAGATATGGCTGCTGATCCAACAAGCGCACTAAAACACTGTCAACAGAAATGCAACGAAACAAGCATGACAGTCTAAAAACGAGTTATCAGCAAAATAATCAGCTAACAGCAAACACACAGAGACGCGTGTAAAATGTTACACCGATGGTACAGTGTGAGCAACAGCCTGAAAAAGCAAGATGTGTTAGTGTCTCACATGCATGGATGGCTAATGAGGCAATGGGCCCCTGGGTACAAACATGTAAAAGCCCCCACCCCTCTTATGTAGGAGCAAAACCCCCAGACAGAGACACAAAACGACTGCAAAAAATGCGTTAACGTCTCGTTTTTGGTCATTTTGGAGGTCTTTGTAGTTGTTTTGTGTCTCTTTGTGGTCGTTTTGTGTCTCTTTGTGGTCACTTTGCATCTCTTTGTGGTTGTTTTGTGGGTATTTGTGGTGGTTTCCATGACCCTTTAAAGCAAACTGTTAACAGTCACTTCATACAGAGGCTCTGGCCCAAAAGGGCTAAGCGATCAGAGGCCCTGGTAGGCTTGTTCAGTTATCCATCCATGCTCACATGTGGTATAAGGTCTGGGGTACCCACTCAGACACAGACAACACACCTGCTGACACACATCCTGAGGCTGGCTAGTATCTAACATATGTTCAATGTGGTTGAGTAGCAACAACCTGTTTGGCACCAAGATAACTGACCACCTCCTACTATCCTGCAACGTTTCCTCTCAGCAGGAGAGACAAGCTTCAAGTCTTCACCGTCTTTGTTTGTGTGTGTAATTTTTTTTTATTGTTATCTATCTGAAGAACAGATATGTGTCTGCAGTTGCCGTGTGTGTGTGTGTGTGTGTGTGTGTGTGTGTCTAAATCCCCACCGCCACGTCAGAACAGTTGGAGTAACACCTCAGGTCCCCAGTCCATAGCTGTCTGAGCCACAGCAAACACGGCCGCCCCGAGCGTAGCGGACAGCCCCCACACTGCCATCTTCACAACCGCGTTCCCCTTCCCCCACAGCTGGCCACGGTCTCGGGGCAAAGATGCTTCCAGTCCTGAGTGTCGAGAGGCTACGAGCACAGAACAGGAAGGAGGGGTCAGACTGTGAGGAGTGGAGACATGGAGGGGTCAAGAGGATTCATAATGCTGGAACCTGAACCAAAAGGAGGATCAAGCTGCATTTTGTTACTGGGATTGAAAACAAAAAGGGGATCAAG
This sequence comes from Sander vitreus, assembly GCF_031162955.1. Lineage (NCBI taxonomy): Eukaryota > Metazoa > Chordata > Actinopteri > Perciformes > Percidae > Sander > Sander vitreus. The sequence goes on from NC_135868.1 coordinate 12,731,870, forward strand.
GGATGTCAAAACACAAGGAGTACAGACAAGAGGGGCAAAAGTATTAAACAACCAATCTTGCTCCATCATCTGTTCTAAGAAGTACTCTCACTTTAATTACCTAGAGGCCCAACGAGTTCTAAACTCCACTTAAAGTTAAACAAGTGATGAATGTTGGCTAACATTTAGACAGCAGGTTGTCTCTTACTGACTCCGATTCATTGTCTGCCACAGTGAAATCAGGAGGTGCTCTTTCGGTCCGTTACACACCTCATATTGGATGCTGCTAATTGAATTTTGATGAAACTGCAGGGAATGATGTGCATCAATTTTAATATTACATTGTTTGGCCCAAGGGGAATGTTAAAGCATATTTGTGATTGCCTGTACATCACAGACAATATGTCAGAAGCCACTGATCAGATTCTCACAAAACCGACGGGAATAACGCATCTCTTTGTTCTGTTCTGGCATATTGCACTTGATTGGTCTGATGGGGGTACTACATCATTTGTTTACTTGTTATTGATTGGCCCAAAGGGGGCTGCGTTTGTGGGGTTGACATATTTATTGCCTTGTTCTGAAGAGTTGTGTTCATGTGTAAAATGTTAAGAACTGTGGATCCATCAAGCGATTTTGATGTTTGAAATGTTTGTTCTTACAATCTCCCAGTTCCCCAACTTCAAAGAGCATCCAAAATAATTTACTTTCACTTCACTCATCTGCACGTGTGTCTGTACTGTCTGTACGTGTGCAGTCCTTCTTCAGAGTCAGTATTAAGATTACAGTTCCTATTTTTTACCGTGTCTGGAGGTGGTGGAGCCCTGGGCCTTGGTGAGGCGTTGGAGAACTGAGTCGGGCCTCTGGTGGAGGGTGGAGAGTTGAAACGCCTGGAAGGTGTTGATGGACAGACTGACAGACAACAAAGGAAGAGAAGGATGGAAAGATGGAGGTGGGGAGAGTTAGTCGGTGATGGAGAACAGAGTCAGGTCTAAGGTGAAGCATAGGCAGCTGGAATGACGTGAAGAGATGGATTGAAGGATCAACTGATGGATAAAGACAGGTGGGGGAAGACAATTTGAGAGATCTGCTAACTCAGTAGTTCTTGTAAATAGGAAGCTATGGGAGTAATGCATTATGGGACATCTTTCAGTCAAGGCCTTGTGTCAGTGATGTCACTTCCTCTCCTGAACAATGACTGTAAGTAACACTGAAGGACAAAGAGAGGGAGACTGATGGAGAGACTAGTGTAGTTGTGAATCTAATGTTTCCTCCTCGATAATACAAAATTTGGAAAAATGGTCTCATGCTTGGTTACACACACATACACACAAACTAAATGGCCTGTACATGGAAGCAGCACCACTGAGTCTGGAAGTCAGCGCAGTATATGAGAGGCCTACTAAGGAATTACATGATGTAATTCCTTAGTAACCCTCACCTGTAATTTACATCACACTCAAATACACCATCTCAAAACATTTTATAAACTTTTGTATTAGTGTCACGTGTTCTGAAATTCTTGAGCACAGAAAGTGCAGGTGCAGGAGCAATTAGTCAAGTAATTGATTGAGTTTATTGACGGATCACTTTCAGACAACAATTTTGACAACTGACTAATCGTTTGTCATTTATTTTCAAATATCCACGGTTTCCAGCGTCTTAAATGTGAACATTTGCTGGATTTCTCTGAGCAAGTCATTTGAAAATAATAAATGGTAGATTGTGATTCATTAACCAAAAACTGATTTACCGATTAAGTGATGATTAAAATAAGCAAAACAGTTCGAGTAAATATCAAAAGGAAAAATGACATGCATGACTTTTATTAAATGTTTTTCCCACTTGCTTGAGCAGAATGCAACAATTATTATTTATAGAGCACAGTGGGCTTTACACCTTCTATCCTTAGACCTTCGATTTTGGTAAGGAAAAACTCAAATTTATAGATTAAAGTGCTCATAATTATGATTATTACTGAAGTATGACACCTCATTCATCTTATATGGATGCATAGTAGTAACATTATTATTATTAACAATTTTTAGTTTAAATTCTTGTCCACTCACCTCTTGCGAGACTGCAGTGCTGCCCGCTTGGCCAGTAGAGATGGAGGGTACTGGTCAAACAGGTCCTGGGCCTGGCCAATCAGGAGCTCATACGGGAGGTCCTGGGGGATGCGGGAGAGGAGGTGGTGGACCATGGCCATGTCACACTCTGTCGTCTTTACCTCCTTCTCTCTGTGCAACACAATCTGTGGAGTAGAGGAGGGGTTAAAGGTTTTTCTGGGTAACCTTGGAGCAAACATGAATTAGAGTCTACATACTGTACACTGTGTACCTTTAGTGATACTAATGAGGCAGAATGAGCGCTTTAACAGTAAAATAGGCAGATGAAGAGTTAACCCTCATGCTGTGCACTGTACTCAGCCTTGGAGGAAACATGAACTTCCTTCTGCTTTGTTGTTTCACACACTTCAAACAGAACTCTCCCTCTGCCCAGCCCCTTCGCACAAGCACACGCACACACACACTAAGATCCTCAACTGCAAAAGAGAAAAACGTGCACAATAGTACATGCTAATTAACATGCAAAAAGGTCTATCCACACTCAAATTAACACCTATTTCCACAAACACACATGCACACATAAATGTTCCAGCAGTAAACATTTCTGCCAAAACAGTTGGTTTGAGCACCACGAGGACAAGTTTTAGAGAGTACCAAGTGAAAAAAGTCACAAATATGAAAATGCTTTTCCTTTGTAATCTGTTTATCCTTCTCAGTCAAACATCAGTCAGCTCTCCTTGTCATTCTGTTTCCTGATGCAGTCCTCGTCTTTTTCCCTCTCTTTCCCATTTTATCTCTCCCTCTGTACCCCTCTTTCTTTCTCTCATCTGTTCATTAGGAGGTATCTAATTAACTAGTCCAGTGACTGCACAGTACTCTGCCTCACAGTGTGCATGAGTACATAAGTGTGTGTGTGTGTGTGTGTGTGTGTGTGTGTGTGTGTGTGTGTCAGCATGTATTCACATGTGAGTGTCCTGGATTACTGACAAAACAAAGTCACTGCCTCTTACCAAATCCCCTCTTACCGTAGCGGCCAGGTAAATGGGCATCAGTGGGTGTGAGGCCAAGAAGAAGTCGTAGAGTCTCATGGTGTGTTTGAAGTCTGACAGCACGTGGCCGTACCATGTAATGAGCCAGGATAGTGCGAAGATGGTTCCCACTTCCGCTCTAAAAGAAAACGACAAATTTATAAAGAGATGTTAACGTAAACAAACAGAGGAACACACATGCTCAGAGACGCAATGCTTTATTTTTAACATTTATTTAACCAGGAAAGCCTTACTGCGATGAATACAAATGCAAATATAAAATCACGAATACAATTTTAGCTTATATATTTATTATACAGTATATTCAGCAATAATATGAAAACGTGGGAAGATTATACTGTTTTCCTGTCTTCTAGGCACCTACTGGTTTCATCACATCACAATCCATCACAAAGAGCAAGTCTCTCCAAGTCAATTTTCATACTGTAATCAAAATGAATGAAAACCAATGGCTGCGTGGAAGGTAGGAAATAATTTGGAAAACTAATGGTACACCCAGCGGTGTGGAGTACTGTACAGTATAAGCAATTCTTAGATAAAATATAAAAAAGAAACTGGTGTGATCCAGTTAACCTTAGCCAAAAAAGAAAATAAAAATGTCTAAGCAGAGAAGCTGAGATGCCCTGACTTTTAATCCCTAGAATGGTTCAAACGCTGCCGCTGGATCCAATGATTCCCGAAATCTATCTCAAATGGATTTTGGTTAGACCGTCCCTGAGAAACTACTACATTTTTTAAACATGTCTTCAAAAAGGTTTGTAACACAGGTTTTCCCTTAAAATGTGTATTCTCCACATTTTCCAGGGATGAGGACATCATCATCATTATTATTATTATTTTCTCAGACTTGACAAAGCTCGTCTACAGCCACAGAAGACATCATACAACATGATTGTCTGATTTGTAAACTGAACTTGTCATAAATTGTAAGGCTTAATCCAAAGGTAATAAAACCTTGGGGTGTGCAAGATTTTTAAAGAATTGGCTATATGAAAAAAAACATTTGGAAGGTAAATTTTCTTTACCTTCACATACTGTTTATATCCCTCCTATGCCCTTCCCTTCTCTGTCTTTGTTGTGTGGAGAAAAAGAATATGTAGAAAATAAATAAATAGGTAGTTTTTTTTGACAGAGTCTCAAGTAAATTGGATACTCTTAGAGGTTGTTGATGAATATTAGATAGGAACACTCAGGGAGGAAGAAGGATAAGTACAACGGAGTGACAAGTGAAAAGAAGTAGGGGGAGTGATGGACAGGGGGTGGGGTAAGGAGAGGGAGAAAAGGGTTGGGAGCATATGTGATGAGAGGGACATAAAAGAGAGAAAATGAACTAGGAAAGAGAGAGAAAGGGGAAAGAAGAAAGGAGGCAAAGATAAGAAGGCAGGTAAGGGGAAGTGGAAGTGCTCACAAAAAAGAGCGTTCCAAACTTTGAAGTCTGGTGTTGTTTATCCTGCTGTTTTTTTGTGCTTTTTCTGTTTGTGAGTAGATGGGCAATTTGCAAATATGGAGGATGCCAGCACAGCATCAATTATGAACAGGCAACAAGACAGCAAAGTTACTGTAGACACACAGGCAAGCATGTACGCACGCACGCACGCACACACACACACACATATACATAAAAATTCCTTTGAGGACATTTCATGACTCACAAACATCCCAAATCCTAGTCCTCACTACAAATCCCAACATTGACCTACAGTAGCTAGTTGTTTCAATAAACTGCAAAAAGATCATGAATCATGTTTTGGCTAATTACACCTAACAAATAAAAGTAAATGTGGTGCACACCTTGCACAAACTGCTCTGAAACAGCTGTTGGACCATCTGACACGAGAACTCCCCAATGAGATTGAGTTCCAATTCAAACACAAACCATTCCACGTTTGTCTCTCTGTGACGCTCTCAGGTGAAAATCAACATTGTGATGCCCTCTAGTGTTTTTAACTTACATTACCATGTTTAAAGCAACTTACAAAAAGTACATTCAAATTTGAGTGTGTATCTCTCTACTAAAAACAGCTAGAAGTGTGTTCAGTGCAGCAGTACAGTAGTGTGTGTGTGTGTGTGTGTGTGTGTGTGTGTGTGTGTGTGTGTGTGTGTGTGTGTGTGTGTGTGTGTGTGTGTGTGAGAGATTACCTGATCATGAACTCATGTAGTTCTGTATCAACCTGTTCCAATATAGGCATCAGATAGTTTAAAATGTGTTTAGTGCTGTCCATGGTAGGATCCATGAAATCCCTACAGACAGAGAAAACAGTCAGGCAGAGAAAACGTTTTGATGTACAAATATTATTGCTAAATAATTTGTAATATAGTTAGTTAATTGTGTCCTGTGGAGAAAAAAAAATAGAAAAGAATATACAACCTGAGATGGTGATTGGACAGAGTGTCCAGCATGGCGATGGCCATTCGCTCCCCAACTACCAGCAGCAGAGTGACGGCCACATCATGGTAGCCTTGGTAGTAATGGAGCTGAGGGTTGCATTTCAAAACTTCCAGTATGATGTCAATCAGCTGCTCCTGAAGAATGGCTTTCTCTGTGGCTGGCATACCTGAGGGAGATCATACATAAATACAATGTTAATAGAAAAAATAACACACCCAAAAACAACTGGGAAATGCCTGTGATTGGCATTGTAGTAGTCTCGCATTGCCAGACCTACCCAATCGTCTTGGGCACTAAGTGCCGGACGCAACAACAGTGCCTCTGCAAAATAGCCTTGGGAAGGAACTTGTTTTGGTGGAACATGTGCACATTGTTTTAGTCGTGCAACAGCAAATTCAGATTGGACAGATAATCTAGCTAGCTGTCTGGATTTACACTGCAGAGATCTGAGGAGCAGTTAACCATAGTCCTAATAAATCCACCGGAGTTTAGAATGCCAACACAAAGAAAGCGGAAGGTGACGGACATCCGGCCGAAAATGAGGAACATCTGGCGGAACTTCCGGCGGCACTGGAACTATCCCAAAAATGAAATGTCGTTGTAATAGACTAGCACTGTAGTGAATAGGTCAACACAGGTTATGTGAGTGCTTATAACCAGGGTTTTACACAGACTGCTCATTTGTGATGTGAATAAGGTCAACATAATTCCCTTGCACAACATGTGCATAAAACATCAAGCTTAACTTCCCAAAAGTACAACCTGAAAACATATTTATGCACATACACAAAAGTGCAACAGCAAAAAGACAAATGATGCATTAATGTAGCCGCTTAGTATACAGACAGAGACCAACAAAACTAAATTAGTCAGTAACTTTTTCCAAAAAATAACATTTTTTTGCTTCCTCCTGGCAGAAAGCTTTATATAGTCAACATCACAATTAACTGGGATTGAACTGACAGCTTCTCGGTTAGATAAGACACTTTGTTGCTTTCCCAACTTTGTGATTTTGGCTGACAACACAGGCGTCTTGTTACATAAGAATATTCCTTGTTGCAGCTTTTACTCAATACTTCAATAATTATTAAGCCTTGCCAGATATCTGCATGTTGCTGTAAGTACGGGGGTAGAGTTTGATCAATGGCACTGTGAGCTAACACACACACACACAGAGTGTGTTTCACTATCTTTGTGGGGACGCGTCATTGACATAATGCATTCCCGAGCCCCTTACAAAACCTTAACCATCACAACTAAATTCCTAACCTCAACCCTTGCCCTCACAATAACCTAATTCTATCCCTAATCCTAAAACCAAGTCTTAACCCTCAAACAGCCCTTTAAAAACTTGTGGGGTCCAGCATTTTGGCCCCACAAAGCTGTATTCCGGTTTTTGGACCCCACAAATATAGTTAAATAAGAAAACACACACACACACGCACACGCACACACACACACACACACACACACACACACACACACACACACACACACACACACACACACACACACACACACACACACACACACACACACACACACACACACACACACACACACACACACACACACACACCTTTAGGGAACCGCTTCATGGACCTCCTGACATCCAGGACTACTTGGTTGTAGTCCTTGTGGTTCTCCCTCACATCTCGACCTACAACAGAAGAAATGTTATTATTATTGTTGTCAGTATTAGTAATTGTAACAGTATTATATAGCACACATCAACCCAGTAAATTTTAGTATCAATCAACTACTAACCAGGTTTAGGTGGTAGATCATACACATTGATGTTCAGGAGTTTGGGCCAGACTTTCCTCCTCAGTTCATCAGTGAGCAGTCCTCCCTTACTGGCTGCTGCTCTCCTCAAGGTCTCAATGTCCACTGGATCACTGCACATTCAAAAGTCAGAATTGGACAATTGACAATGTGACAGCATGTACGTGTCCACATGCCTAGGTTATATGGACAAAGAAAACGGTTGTTTTGTTCTTTTGCAATTAAACGTGAATTCACAAAATGCTCCATTCTGCATGAGCTTTTCTGAGCCATTTGCCCAACCAGGTCCCACATGGCTTCTGACACTAATGTCTTCATGATCCACATCACACTATTCCTCTGGGCACATGTGAGTAATCTTTATGTGTGAAATTAGCATAGCAGGGAGTGATGAAGGTCACTGTCTACGGATAAATGCATACCATCTAATTGTGGAACAGCGAGCAGCAGAGAGAGGGCTATTCCCACTTGGGAAAACATCCTGTGGCTCATTGCTCTGGTGCTAATGGAGGCATTTTGTATGATGGAAACTGTCAAAACTTTATAGATTTCTAGAAATGTTGGCATATCAAGGCAGATTTTAAAGGAAAGCTACTGTGGGGTAAGAACCTTGTATCTACTGGGCAAACCGTATTACATAGGGTATTGTGTTAAAAAAGGATTAAGTGGTATTTCATCACTAGAACATAATTGTTAAATGCTATGTATTTGTACTTCAGTATTTCTCAGCCATTCTTCATAAAAAAATCATAGGGTCTCATGATTAGCAAGATAGCTAATTTGTAGCCATTTAATAAATAAGACAAATAAACATAACAGCAGTCCAGAGGGTGTTTGGACTGAATGTGACAAACTCGTAGGCCGGGAGGAAAAATGACTGAATATGTCCTCCTGGATGCCATTGAGGGCAGAAGAAAGAGAAAGCATCCTTAACAAGCAAACTGTAGCTGATAATTATATGTTTAACCTGATCAAAGCCTGATGAATCTCAGCCAACTTCTGTTTTCTTCCACAATGTGGTTCTGTAAAAGAGAGACAAAAATGAGGAGGGAGAGAGAAAGGTAATAGGATGAGAGAGGAGGGGATGGGGAGGAGGTGTGACAGAGCCAGAAAGAAATATTTGAGGAATAAAAATAAGACAGTGCATGGATAAAGTAAAGGGCAGAGAAAAAGAAGGAAGGAGACACATAGGGATGAAAAGAGGAAAGAATGATGGATAGATGATGTGGTAAAAGGGAAAGGAGAAGACATTGAGGGAGACGAGAGATCATGTTGGTGTTATAAATAGAGGCTACCAAGTGGAACACACACCATTAAGTGCCTTTCATGCAAACAATGCCTTACAATGACTGGTTATAATGAGTCACAAATATGACCATAGTTAGTTATGTACGTGCTATGCAGTGAGTTTGAATCAAATTCAAAATAAAGTGTTTGAATGACTGGGTTGAAAGGGTTAAACCAAAGTCCAGTGTTTATAGTGACATGACATAAGTGATGGCAGGTTGTTGTTTTTTTACAGTGAATAATGACATAATCATGTCCATCGTTCTCTCTCTGGCTAACAGCTTTAACTACAAATTGCCAAGTTGGCTGACAGGCTGCCACGCAATCACCACTGGTAGATAAGTAGCTGACGTTTGCTTACTTTGACAAACGTGTAAAAAGAACAGAACAACTGGCGGTTCGATACAGGTTAGGACAACAGCGGACAACTTGTGATTCGTGTCTTGTAGTTTGTGTGACTGTGAGCTGGCTGCAGTGATAGTATTAAGTTAGCTGGCATTTTGCACTGGACAGGTTAAGTTCCTGTCTGTAGGCTACACGTTCTGTAGATCGATATAAGTAAATATACAGGCTGGTTTGTGTGGCTAGTCTGTATCATAGACTGTAAAATCGGTATTTATGTCTAGTGTACGTTTATTGAACACTACCTAGTTAGCTAGCTAACTATCTGTGCTTACCTCTTGTGACAGTTCCATTCCCATTCACTCCAACTCCAGCGTTTTGTTTCTTCTTCTTTAGCCTTTTCATCCCTTTAAAAGCTGACTTCCGAATGAACACGTTTGTGTTGTGCCATAGGCAAGTTAAGAAATAAAAAAGTATGTCTCTAAACAGGTGAAAACACTGACGACATTTGGCTATACGTGAACGTTCCTCTCAACAGCTGTCCCTGAAAGAATCATACTAACTTGAGATCATCTCGCTACGCTCCAATTGGGCAGATATGACACGCAACACAGCGCACGAATGCCATTGGCTCCCCGTCGACGCACTGCAAGCTGACTTGACTGTGTAGTTTTGTAGTTCATTTGTTGTCATTATTCTGGGAATAATGGACTGTTTTATTTTATGTTATAAACGCATTCACTTGATTGAAATGTGTTCCATGACACAATTACATACTCTGAATGTGTTCACCTGTTTCCACAAGGCGACAGTAAAGCGCTATATGGCAGTTGTTATTTCATATGATATGAGTATATAATTTCTTTGTCATAATGTACTGTAGGTTAACACATGGTCAACGGTACAATGGAATGTACTGGATGAGGAAACAGGTCAATTTAGCAATAAAGGCACTAGTCATATAAAAGGCAAAATGAGATAAAATGACAAAGTAAAATGTACGATGTGATGCAAAGTAAATAATACTATGTCAATAGGATATAATGGACAATAGTGCATGTATTGTGTGCACTACTTTTTCTCTTCTGAGTGTGAATAATATAAGATGTATACACAACGAGAAAAGAAAACAACACGGATATTGAACAGTTGCAAAATCCTACATGTGGAACAAAACCATAATACCAGTTTAAATACGGAATACCAATATATATATGTAATTTCAATTTTGTATTGATTTATTTTTGTTAATTTTAATTCATTAGAATTTATTAAAGTGCAATGGTGGGATCTGTATTGTGAAGACCTTATTGTATTGCATTACATGTATGCCTACTTACATTAAAGCTGTAAGCATAGCCATGTTGTTGATATAGGTGAAATCAATGCTCTCAGTGTTTTGCTTCTGCACACTAGTTGTCGGGTCATTTTAGGACATAGGGATTTTCCCAATTCCCAAATTTGTACCTCCTCGACTCCTCAATCCTCCAGCTTGTGACCCGGGAATCATTCTCAGCGCGCCATGTTGAAGGACGTCCCAATTCCTAAAATGCACATCAAGGAGTGAGGATCAAGCATCGAGGAGGCTCCTCGGAGGAGTTATAATCGAGGACACACTGATGTATCCTCGCGGCATGTTAACAAAGAGGCATGACAGAGCGAACTGAGAGAGAGAGAGAGAGACAAAAGGGGAGAAAGAGATAATATCCGCGGCTCTGTGGTTAATCTAACGTTACGGATCGGGCCTGTCAGATCATACAAATTACCATTCTGATTAATAGCGGGTGGGTGAAATAATACGCAATCAACGAGGAAAATATTATTAACGTTCTCTAAAATGTGAACATAGCAGAGCTGAGCTGCTGTCGGACAGACAGCTTCATTTGTAAGTGCGTCTGAGAGACACTTGAGAAACAGCAGCAACTTTATTAGGATTACTTTAGATTACAGAATCTAAAGGTCTAGTTCGGTTTCCTCTGTCCAGTTTATAACTACAGTTAGTTTTGCTGCTTAAATATCCGACGATAGGCCTATCAGCTGCAGTGACATTTCTGCGAGCATGGAAACGTTTACAAGCAGCATATCTAATCATTAAAGTAGGCTAAATCGTTATAGAAAACACTCATCAGGCTAAATCAATACAATAGCCTATATCATTTAAAAATCAACGGAGCCTGCAGGGACTGCCGAGGGCCAGTTAAACGTCCATGCGGGTTTCTAAATCGAAGAAAATTATTCAGTCAGGTGGGTGGAAGGTGGAAGGTGGAAGATGTTAAGCTTACAGGCGGATTCGGTATAGGCTATTATAAATATATAGGCCCATGTGTGTGTGTGTGTGTGTGTGTGTGTGTGTGTGTGTGTGTAAAATACAACAAATAAAAATGTACAACCCCATACATTGTTATCACATTTTGTCACGTTGTGAATTGAACTCAAAGTACATAGAAGTTGTCATGAACATGGTCCTGCTCCTCTGACAGAGATCATAAAATGCAGCGTATGACAAAACAATGGACAGCTGATGCAGTTTTGCTGCATATCATATTTAATTGACGTGGCTTTTAATGACGGCTCCGAGGCAGCGATGTCTCGTGTTTGATAAATGCCTGTTGCCTCGACTCCTCTCTCCTCGAGGCTCTTCCTCGACTCCTCGGCTCGGATCTCCTGTGGGCGGGACTAAGACACGGGGAGAGGAATCGAGGAGAGGAATCAGGGATGCACAAACTGGGAATTGGGACAGGGCTACAGACTACAGAAGCGGTAGCAGAAACGTAAATTGCCCTGAGTTTTGCCTCGCAGGTCAGGCTTGGTTGCATACAAACCCCGCCTTGACACTATACTAAAACTAATTTCACATTTACATAAAGACAGACATTCTTCTCCAGACTGCAAGAATACCTTGACTGGATTCTAGGGGGAATAAACACATAGGCCTATTTTAAGTAAGTATTTCTTCAAAGTATATAGGACTAACTAGTGGGTTTGGAATGTGGAATAGGAACCGTAACTGCCCCCTCTTTAGCATTGTGCCCCTACTGCTCTACACTGTCTATCGATGTAATCTATTAGCAACTTTCATAATCTCATTCTCATTTATTGATTAGTGGAGTTTGTGTTGGGAGTAATGCTGTCTGAGAGTCTAACCTTGGGGCAATTTTTCCAGGACTCCACAAAATCTTCTTTAATTAAACTGTATACATTTTAAAGTGTTCAGTTGGTTTATGAGTTAATTAATGAATACATAATAAAATTAAAAAATAAAAATAGATTAAACTATATGTACATACACATAAATTAGTACAGGTATATTGTCCTGTAAAGCTATTTAACTGTCAAATAATTACTGTTGTAGTTGTTGATGGTTAATAGAATAATGTCTTTAATCTTCTACATCTTTGTTATGGCTACGAGTTCAGATTTTACAATGATATATGCTCATTAATTCACCCAGTAAATGTCAGTTTTTGTAGTACAGCTAATCCGGAAGTGGATTGGGACATCTGCTCGATAGGGGGATGTCAGTTGCAAACACAGACCTGGCAACCTTAATAACAATTGCAACTTGAGCTGTTACGTGGTGATGAAACATCTTATCATAACCAGCACTGACACGACTTGGTGCTATTCATTTAACGTTAGCTCTTGATGTAACCCTATGGATGGAAACAGATAAACAGGTGACAGCAAATTGACCAGCGATGCCATGCAGGTAAAAGCTGTGTGATTGAAGCCGCAGAAATGAGCAATAGAGCCGAGATGAGAGGGCCCGTATCCCGCCGGAGGAGGACGACCATCTCCGGCGGAGGTGGCAGCGGAGCGGTGAAACAAGCCAACGGGAGCAAGGGGCACGATGCCGGAGAGAAACTGCCACTGTATCCCGCTAAAGCCAAAACAGACGAGGTGCCTAGGCATGCGAGTAACAACGGGAAGGTGGACAGAGAGATGGGGATGTCAGGACAGCAGCAACAGCTCGCAAACCGTACGAGAAAACAGAGGAGTCTGGTGGAAGATATTAACGAGAAACTCAGGTAACCATTGGTTTTTATTTATTTTTTTATTTTATTTTTTATAAATGGTACATTGCAATGTCACGTACGCAAAGTTACGGTAATGAGATTACAGGAACTAAAAAAAGAGATTTCAGAAACTTACTAGCTATATTTTAGATTAACATTTAATGTTTCTGCTGTATTCATAGTAGGTATGTGTCATTTAGGCCAGATGTTAACATTACTCATTTGTATAAAATCAGTTTTTTTCTTTAACTAATTGCCTTTTTCACCGGGGGTTAGCTGTCAGAGCTGTCCTTAGATCAAATGGGGCTCAAAGGGCCACTTCAATGTCCTGTAAGCACTCTTCAGGTTTAGTGACAGAAAACCAAGATAATAATAACTGCATACTTCTATAGAATCTAAATTTTCCTTGAGGATTGGAAATTTACCTTCCATGTCCAACACCTTCTTTTGAATAAAATAAAACGTTTCTAACATGTTACTGGTATTTATTTAAGCACAAAAAAAACTGCCACAACTGTGAATTTGAGGCTTTGAGTAAGAATTGTAAATTTGTAGTAGCAAGGTCATATAGAAATCATACATGAAAGATTGGTATATATACATATCAAGCCTTTAAATAGCATGTGTATTTGTTTACATGTGTTGTCATTTCAGCAGCCTTGCTTTACATGAGACTTTTACTTTGTGAAAGAGAGAGGGTGTAGCCCTAAGTTTGGATACATGTCAAGAGAATAGGACAGACATTGTGAAAGAAGACAATAGCTTGACCTTTACCCTCAACATTTTATGGTAACGCAACACTTCGCCAGATATGTCTTTGCCTTTGACAACATTTCTATACGAGTGAAACTTATTTTTGTAAGCTGCCAAGAGTCTGGCTGGCGTTTTACACAAACTTTTGGACTTAAATATATAAAGATTGGTATAAAGGGCACTAAGGTGACCCTGCCTGCAACACCAGAATGCTGAAATAAAATGATTATAGTGTTTGTGACAAAGTGTTTCCTATATTACAGCAACTGTGAACCATGGGCTTTTGCAATCCTGTGCTTGCTCACTACCTCTTCTGTGTACACATTCTTCTGCTGGTCTAGTCTTGCCATGTGTTTCCTGGCACTCAGTGAGGAACCCTCTCGATTATTTCCTCGCTCTAAATGCTCATTCCTTCCTTACTTCCACTCAAACCACCCCTGTCTCTACACCCCATCTTCCTTGTACACCTTTCTCTGTTTAATACTACATTATCCCCACTTTTTTTCTATACGGTTTCTCTTCTCTTTGTACTTGCTCCTCTGTTTCTTCTCTATACAATTTTCTCCTCTTACTTATTTTCCAATTCTCCCTCCTTCTAACCGTTTGTTCTTTACTCCGTGCTCTTTGGTCTACTCATTCTTGCCTGATGAAGCGCCTCAGTTTTTTTACAATGCCCTTTGAGCAGTCAGGCCAATACCTGAATTTTCATTGCCTGGCGCAGTTGTAGGACCAAGCATTAGACTACTGGATGTGATTCATTTATTTAAAAGCCAGTAGGGCTAGGAATTGATTGCTACCACAGTACGCAATACACTTTAATGTTTTGAAAGTACTGCAACATGAAAACATATATAAATGTGTGCTGCATTGCATAGTGGGTACTCAACTCTGTCATGTCAAATTAGTAAAATCTGTAATTTGCTCAGTAGGGAGGGAATGTAAAGAGCTTGTTCAGTCCTAAAAATCAATAAAACTGTTGACTTTGTTACCATGCAGCTGTCACGTCCTCCAAGAGTCTCTCTTAAGTTCAGCCAGTGGCTACAGCAACTACAGAGGAATTCTCAACTGGTGTGTTGTCATGCTGGTGAGTAAAACTGCATGTCCATTCAGAGTGGACAGTTGTACTGCACTGTGACTTTCATAAACTATATACCACTAGAAATAAAGACCATGACACTTGGAGCAAAGAAATTACTCAAAATACTGAATGAAAACATAACATGCAATTTATAATTTTCTCTTTCATGTCTTGATGTTGCCTCAAATTACAGTGTCTGTGGCCTTTTTGTATATCGACACATCGGTTGTTCTGTAAATTATCAGAAAATAGAGGGATTATTATGAACCAGTTGCATATTCCTCTTGTCTCTCACTGTCACACACACTCAGTTATGGACTTTTTGTCAGCTGTACTTGTGGTTCAGGTATACCTATAGTGAATATTACCAGGATTGAAGTGACAGACAATGTTGTCTGAGTTATGAATATCAATGCAGTGAGAGAATTTTCTATCATCCCTAAATTTGCTGGAGTATAGATTATAGGGTGAAAAGGCATGAAGAATCTGTGAACACATAAAAAGTGTTGGATTTGTAGTGTCTTCTTTAATTTGATCCATATCCATTTAATATTATATGGTTTTATTTTAAATCCTTGGTTTTAATAGTCCCATGTTTTAATAAACGATTAACATCACTTACATGCCTGATGGATGTTTTCTTACAGTATCTTCTGCTCAAAGCAGAGTCAGCAAGCTCAGCCAATTAAGTTGTTTCTCATTCTGAAATTGTAAAATAAAACATGAACCCAACGATTCTTTGAGCAGGGACTTTTTTATTTATAGCTCTGAATAAAGCCCCTGTGTGCATGACAGCTTATGCATATACATCTTACAGTGAGCTTGCTAGTAGTACATACTGAGAAGAATAACTTTAAAGCAGCAACAGTAGTGCAATTCAGTTTTTTTCCAAATCAAGCCTAATTTTTCAGTTCTGTGACACGATTAATTCCATCTTTGAAAGTTCATATTATTTTGACGAGCACATCTTTTACTTTATGGTCACCAGAGATGGCTGACACTGCTCAGTTCAGACTGTTTTTAGGAAGCCTTCAGGATTAGGCTGTAAGAGTGTGAAGTGGAACCGTGTGTGCGTGCGTGTGTGTTTAGAAGCTTAGTTGTGTACTTTAACCTCGATAACCAGGACCGTCAGCTAGATGTATTGTTATACTTCCTTAATTTTTACACTTTGAATGTTGAAGCCAAGTGTTTAGAATTACTAATTCAACTCATGCGCAAACTTGAAATATAGGTAGTCGGCAAAATAATAAAAATAAACCACTAGTTGCCTTTAGAGCAGCTACGCTGTGTACATGTTTGTGATTGATATCAGGCTGTTGTTGTTGTTGTTCAACATGACTTTCTCAAGTTGTTTGGAGGATGAATAAAAGTGTAAGCTGCATGCATCACAGATGCTTCCATCTCATAACTGGGAAATCCATGAAAGGTTTGCCTTAATGCGGGTTTGACTTAATGCGGGTGTTCATGGAAGCACTCTTGATTTTAATCTGGTTTTTGAAAATGTTTTCCTGTTTCTTACACGAGCCAGTATTAGCATGTATTAACATATGACAAAGGCATATAGCATCCAAGATGTCCTTGGTCTACAGGAATAAGGTTTAAAGCTCTTATTAGCAAGACACACACAATGTTAAGCAGATTTAAATTGGTGCTAAAACATCTGTGCTAGTGAATCAACAAAAGCGTTAGTGTTTTAAGATGCTGAACCTTGTTCAGTGTGGCTGGATGATATAAAGATGTAGTCAGACAGTGAAGATATTTGGCATAAGACACAATGTTGATCCTTGACGGGCAAAAAATAATCCCAGAGTGTGGTACAGACATACCATTGTTCCCTCTGATGTACAGCCAAACAGACCATGTGAGCCGCTTAAATGACCACAAGGACAGCGCATAGCAAAGTAAATCAGCCAACTGGAAGTTTGTTATCACATAATACATTATACCAAGGTGTATAAAGATACATATTTTTTGTAATATGAATACAAACTGACTATGGAGATACAGAACAAATATGCAGCTGTAGTCTTTGCTGTTTGTCTAAAGAAAACCTCTAAACAGAAGACCTCGGCCAATGCAAAATGTTTAATAATGCAATTTTTGTTGGCGCCAGTTTTCTTAGGTTAGCTTTGTATGTCAGGGTAAAGTTCAGCCAACCCATGCAACTATTTCTATTTTTAAACTTAACAAATCGGACATGTCTCTCCTATCCACAGGACACAACATAAGTTCATTACTGAAACTTTATCGTCATATTTCATCTTGCAGTATCATAATTGTTGACATTCCAGATTGTCTATAGATTGTACATTTTATATTACTTGGCTATTATTTGATTAAATGAGCCATTTTATTCAAACTGAAAAGAAAAAAACTATTTTAATGTCTTAGTTTTATTACTGAGGAATACTAAATGAGTATAAAGACAATATAAATATTCTAATCTGTGGCTGCTAAAAAATGTGAGTCAACAAATCAAAAAAGACATTTTTGGATTACTCATACAAGATAACATTCCTGAGTTTAAACAATGCAATGGATATTACTGACTATAAGGACAGATAACAGATTGCAGAAAAACTGCAATTACGGCTAGACAGAAATGGTTCTTTACCCAGCAGCCTGGGTTCAGTTAATATACCCCCTGCTGAAGTGTCTTTGAGCCAGAAACTGAATTGCTGCCATCTCCCATGGGGTTGCCGTGTATCTGACTTTGCACACTGACCTCTCTCTTAAGACACATTTATTGCAAAATTCGATTTTGCAATGTTCTCTATTAAAGCTCTAGACAGGCCACTGTCCCAATAATCGTGTTCTACATGATGGCCCTTTCTTGTCCATGCTAAAGGTTCATTAGGCAAAGGTTTCTGCTTTGGACAAAATACATAGTTGAATCAAAACCACACTGCTGCAAGATCTTGGCAGGCCAGTGGGCTGAGGCGCCACATAATCACTACTGCATGACCTTATCGTGTGGCATACCCTCACTGTCCTCATTTTCTTCACTGTCTCTCTAACTCATGCACTGAACACAAAATAAAAAAAGCTGAGCTTTATCTCAGAAAACTCCGATAACTGATAGCTGAGTTAAAGCTGTACTCAGACCTTGAACTTTAACACAATATAATGATAAACATAATTTACCTGACACTTTTTAACAGAGTGAGCCTGTAACAGCAGGGTGTGACGGGTATCAAGTGTGGTGTGTGTGTGTGTCTGAGCTTCTGTGTTATTTGTTTTGATACCGGTCCGGCCGCGCATGCATGTTAGTGCCTTGTGCCTCAGTATAAGCCGCTGGGGGCCGTGACAACTCGCTGTATTCCACAAGTTGGGGAATCGGTCTGTGAGAGCCGTGTGGAGGCAATCCCAGACCACTTTTTTCTGAATATGGAGTACAGCCCTAATCTGTCTGCCCCCTATCTAAAGTCACAGTTGTTTTTAAAAGTAAACATCCTGTTCTTGCTTTGAATACATACTCACTCACACATACAAACAAACACCTTAAAATCTGCAGACTAATCATTAGAGAGTTGGAAGAGAAAATGATAAACCAGATTTTTAGCAGAGAGCTTGAAATATATTTGGGTAAACAACGCCAAGATTAAGTGACTGGCCAGATGCAAAACAGCCTTGTTGATACTGTGAACTCATTATCTCCTGTTGTCCTCTCTTTCAGGTGCTGAGTAATGCACGCCTCTTCTTAGAAAACATTATAAAGTAAGTATGCATCTACACACACAAACTTACATTGATGTAATGTATATGCAAGCACGTGCTGTTACAACTCACTCCCATTTGGTTATACAACTGGCCATCTCTGCTCATCTTCTACTTCACTATTACTCCCTATTTTATTACATTAATTTTAAACTCAGAGAAAGGAACAGATATACTACAGAATTGAGACATAAGTAAGTGCCAGCATGGTGTGTCCAGGTATAACCTGAAATATTATAATTTCATATTAAATTAGATAGAAAACTGTTTCTTTGTTAGTTGACAATCATGGGGGGTTCACTCCCATTGTTATAGCTCACACTGTTGTTATGAACAGAGGGAGGTTTCTTGCCATAACCTTAACCACACCAGGCATTTACCAGTCCCTCCAGGATTTCGCGGCCTTTTTTTGAGATTGTTGCCGCCCAAAATGCCTGATTTCGCGGGAGCTTTGGTAAAAAGTTGCGATAAAAGTTGCGATGTCTTTTGTATGTTTGTTGCAATGAAGTATCGGGAAACAGTGACTTTTTTTTTTTATAGTTCTTTAAAACTTTAAAAATAAAAAGGAAACTTGTTTTGGGGAGAATTAAATTACTCTAACTATCCTGGCGCGCGCCAGTCGCGGGGAGGAACTGAGCAGCCCCGCCCACTGCAGAGAGCCGACAGGATTGAAACAGCAGCAGCTTTCAGCGACTTTAGAGTGAAAAAAAACGTCACAGCGTACATTAATGTTAAAATGTATACAGGTTGGCAGGACGGTCTGAAATGTTTTGCACGGTCTTTCGCTGTATGTTTTGTTGGTAAATGTGAGATGTTCGAGTCAGTCACACACGTCTTGTCTTCATCAGAAACAAGGAAATGATCAACCCGTGGCCGTTATCTCTCCCGCTTGGTCATTGGCTCTCAGAGTCACATACTGACGGTAGTGGGACTGCTGGGATTGGTTGAAGTCGCGGGAAACCACAGGTTATTGGTCAAATTTGCGGAAAAGTTGCGGTGATTGGTCAAAATTGCAAGTCGCACCAAATTCGCGGTGATTGGTTGAATTCGCGTGAATTGGCGCGATCGCGAAATCCTGGAGGGACTGATTTACATGACCACACCAATCTTCAACTTTAAACTCAACATCACATACCCATTTTCAGCCTCCTATCTAAACAAAACATTTTAAAAATGATGCCTGCTGGGATTAATAATTTTACTTTTCTCATCTCTAGGTATGGTATCTTGGTGGACCCTATCCAAGTAGTGTCTCTCTTCTTGAAGGACCCCTATAGCTGGCCGGCAGCTTGCCTCATTATTGGTATGGAGCATTTATTTTACTGCCTCAATGTCTCATGTCAGATGTTGAATGACTCGCAGCCAATTGTCCTTCTGTGACCTCAGGATTAACAAACAAGTGTTGTACCTGTAATTCCTGTACTTCAGGAAGCATTTGTCTCTATCACTGTAACACAAAGCGTTGTTGTTGCCTGTAATAAAACATGTTTTATAGCCTCTCTATGTGCCAAATAGTTGAACTGATATGTATGTTATAGCAGATGAGCCATGATAAGCCAGATGCTCAAAGATAGCATATAGAATTTTTTTTTTTGCGTGAGCTCCTTTCCTGAACATTCTAGCACAGCTGTTGTAAATATTGATAGATATTTAGGTTGCCTCCTAACATTGTCTATTTTCTGGCAACAACTGGCTTCATCAAAGCAGTAAAACAAGTTGATGCAAAGGTGAATGAACATAGTTGTCCTCAGCAGGGACAGGCACTGGCCTGCAGGGTAATGGTAGAACAATCAATCTGAATAAAATGCTGCTATTTGGAGAATATATATATATATATATATATATATATATATATA
Source organism: Sander vitreus (assembly GCF_031162955.1). Classification (NCBI taxonomy): domain Eukaryota; kingdom Metazoa; phylum Chordata; class Actinopteri; order Perciformes; family Percidae; genus Sander; species Sander vitreus. The sequence goes on from NC_135868.1 coordinate 12,752,190, forward strand.
TATATATATATATATATATATATAGCTGAATACTTGCCTGTGGACCACTTGCCTGTGGACCATCATGCTCAACAAAATCAGTATTCACCACCAGTTATCAGTTTCTGTGGTTAATGGTGTTACACTGAGTAATAAAATAAAGTCAACATGTTTGACTGTTCTGTGTTTCAGTGTCGAATGTGTTCATCTTAGCAGCGTTGTACACAGAAAGGCGTCTGGCTGTGGTGAGTGCTTACAATGATTTGTATACATTCTCCTAGTTGCAACACAGTTTCTTTTACTATTGTGGAAACTGCAAATTTTGCTTTATTTTTTTTTTTAAATTTGTTTGCATTTGTAAGCTTTGCTTATGCATTACTAAACCTCCACCTTAATTTGGATTTGGAAGGGTGACATAACGTTGTTTAGGGATTTTGTGGAAAATATTGCTGCACCGTTTGATGAGAGTGTAGGTTTGTTTTTAATGTATTATTCAGGGATCTCCCATCAAGGATGTTTACCTGAAGCATGTGCATTACACATCCTAGATTCTTGTCGGTAGATTCCGCATCACAGCACTTTCTTTTTACCTACTCTTAACTCTGATTAGAATATCACTCAGGGTTCAGATTAGATTACATATCCTCTTAAATGCCTCTCACAAATGTAATATTGTACCTGTAAAAAGCACATTAGATCTAGTGTTGCACAGTGAAAAAACTGTGATTCTCTAGTTAAAGGAAAAAATAATGAAAGCATATCCACAGTCACAGATCAAATGTTTTACAGTGACAAGACAATTTTCTTACTTGTTTTACACTTTCATCATTCCTAGGGTACCATTACCCAAATGACAGGACTGATTTTTCACATTTTTAACCTGACGTCCATGTTGATCTTCCCTTCAGCCACTGTACTCATTGTGACCTCCATGACCCCAGGTACATACTAAATATATACATGTTGTTTACATGGCATTTTTATTAGCCATTAATGAAGCATTTCAACTACGAATGAATGCATGTGCATTTTGATGCTAGCACAAGAAAATGACAAAAATCACTATTTAAAAACTATTAACGCCAATCTATCTACATGCGCACACATACCAGAGTGCTCCTTTTATCTGTCATTCACTGCTCCTTGTTAATGGCCTGTGTGTGTGTGTGTGTGTGTGTGTGTGTGTGTGTGTGTGTGTGTGTGTCAGTGGGTGGTGTGCTTTCCTTAGGAATCTACACAGTGCTGTTTCTCAAGCTGTACTCGTACCAAGACACCAACAGGTGGTGTCGAGAAATCAGACAAGCGAAAGCCAAGAGACTAACGCGGTCATACTCATGTAAGTATATCAACACACACACACACACACACACACAAACTGTTGATGGAATGTTATCTAGATTATGAGTAGGCACACACATGTAACATGCAGTACAAGGGCAGAGGTATGAGGTGCTCTTGAGCAGGGCACTTAACCCCAGAGTTGCTCCAATGGAGCTGCTTAGTGGCCAACAGGTCAGATTAGCAGTAAGCCTAACATGGCTAAAGAAATAAAGTTTTAAAAATGTACTCATACACACAAATATTAGTGCACACTTAACAGGATTATATTGTTGTTTTTTATTACTATGCTGCAACTACCATCTAGTGGTGACATGAAAAACTGCAGCTTTTGGCAAATAAAGTGGTGTGTTTTGAACAGCTTATACCTCTTTCACACCACCTACCAGGGTTGGGCTATGGTTGTCTGATCAGGGTTCAACCCTCCTTTTGGAAATTCAAACCAAGCCAGTCAATGTGGGTGTATCCCTGGTCATGACAATTCAGAAATCACCTGGGTCACAACCCGGGAGCAATGCATAACAATTACCTTAGTGCTAGAAATGGGTGGGGCTTTATACGTCATATTCAGTGAACTATCCGCGTGTATGTCTACGCTGTACCGGTTGGTTTTAGGAAAACAATAACGGGACGCGGGACAACAACGGCACGGTTGGGTTAAGTAAAAGAAGAACGGGACGGTTGGGTTTAGGAAACGTCACACGCGGGACACGATCCCCGGTCTCCTGGGTGAAAGTCCTGTGTTGTTTGACTTATCCACCACCCCGACCAACCTCCTTATGCAGATTTTCAGCCTTTCATACTACTCGCTACCGTTCTTTTCTCAGGAGAACTTGCCGTAAATTGACACGCAATCGCAAGGTAATGTAAGTCAATGGAGGCCAAACGGCGTTGATAAACACGCTAAAAAGCGATTATGCGTCTTGATAACATGCCAAAATGGCATACGAATTGGCGTGTCATGCATTCGCCACTTCATGAGATCAGTCTGGAAAGAAAGCTTACTTTGATTGTTTTGCAGTGATTACTAAAGCCCAAATAAATAACCATCAAACACTTATTAGACCTCCTCTGCATATTTATTGCTTAGCTGGACAAGTAATTAGGTTACTCTATTATCGATTTTTGACTATTTTAATACGAGGGGAGAACATTTCTCTTTGTTTGATTTCATTAAAAATAAAGTTGGGCTTTGCTGTTTGCTTCACGACTCATTTTTAAAAAAGAGATTCGCACTACCCAGCAGCCGCACTGAACTGCAGGCTAGAGACGTGCGTCTCGTGCAAGAGAGAGGAAGTACGAGTTAGTGCTGGGAGAATTAAACAAAACTTATTTTCATACGTTTAAGTTCTAACACTGGGTTTTACAGGCAGTTTTGCCTGTAAAAACTCCGCTACTGCTCTGCCAGCAGACTAGTGAACATCCGGGCACCCACTGCCAGTGGACTGTTCGGAAATAAATTGAACCGCTCCGCTGTTGTTGAAGCTTCCTGTGAAAATTATTATTCGCTCTGCCCTTTCTGGTCCTCCCACCCAAACTGTTCCCCCAACATATACCGTCTCCCAACCCCTAAACTGCTTTCCTGAGGTTTCATCAGAAGAGGTGCAGAACATCATCAGGAAGATGAAATCCTCCACCTGTCCCCTGGACCCTCTCCCAACCTCCCTGGTAAAAACCCATATCACTGTCCTAAGTCCCCTGATCACCGCTGCTATAAATCATTCCCTCCAAACTGGTCACGTTCCCCCCGTCTTAAAAAATGCCATTATCAGACCACTGCTCAAAAAACCCACTCTTGATCCGGAAGTCCTATCCAACTATAGGCCCATCTCCAATCTCCCTTTCATATCAAAAGTACTTGAGAAAGCAGTTGCCACCCACCTTCAGCACCACCTCAAACATAATAACCTCTTTGAAAAATTCCAGTCAGGTTTCCGCTCTGCCCACAGAACCGAGACTGCCCTCGTCAGAGTCACAAACGACCTCCTCATATCAGCCGATGCTGGCTCTCCCTCCCTCCTCATCCTCCTGGACCTTTCTGCTGCATTTGATACTGTCGACCATGGCATTCTTTTAAACCGGCTCCACCTCACCACTGGACTAAATGACACTGCCCTCAGTTGGTTCAAATCATATCCACACACAGTTACTTGCGGTGTCCCCCAGGGGTCAGTCCTTGGCCCCATCCTCTTCATCCTCTACCTCACCCCCCTTGGCCAAATCATCAACCAACACAAAATTTAATTCCACTGCTATGGCAATGACACACAGCTCTATGTAAATGCCACAGCTGAAACCCCACCCTCACAGTCATCCCCATCAAAACTCACCACCTGTCTGGAGGAGATAAAGGTATGGATGGAGCACAACTTCCTTCAACAGCTCCAAAACCGAAGCCATCCTGGTTGGCACTCCTCACCAGACCAACTCACCATCCATAACCAGCATCACCTTTTCTGACTCCAACATCCCCCTCTCATCAACAGTCACAAATCTTGGTGTAAAAATTGACTCCCAACTCACTTTTGAAGCCCATATAAATCACCTATGCAAGATCTCTTTCTACCACCTCCGTAACATCTCCAAACTCCGCCCCATTCTCTCCCTCTCAGATGCCGAAAAGCTGGTTCATGCCTTTGTCTCCTCCAGACTGGACCACTGTAACGCACTGCTCACTGGGATTCCTAGAAAGAGTCTGCAGAGGCTTCAGTACATCCAAAACTCTGCAGCTAGGATCCTGATGAGAGTGCGGAAACATGGGCACATTACCCCCATTCTCCACTCACTCCACTGGCTTCCCGTCTCCACCAGGATTGAGTACAAGGTTTCCCTCCTCACACATCAATACATCCATGGACATGCCCCCCCACCTCAAAGAACTTATCAACCCACAAAACACAACACGCTCCCTCCACTCCATTCAGAACCAGACTCAGGACAATGGGAGATAGGGCCTTATGTGCTGCTGCCCCACGTCTGTGGAATGCCCTCCCTGACACCTTGAGGGCACCTCAATCCACTGACTGTTTTAAAAAAAAAAAATTTCTTTTTAGCAAAGCTTTTGGTCCCCTTTAAATGTTTTTTTTTGTATTTTAAACTGCTTATCTTTTTTGTTTCTAACCTGTAGCACTTTGAGATCTTTGATGAAAAGTGCATTATAAATTAAATGTATTATTATTTTATTAAAATCCTAGTTTTATACAGTCTATGGTGAAAACTCAGCGTAAATCACAGTGAGACAAAATGTATGTTGTTTTTTCAAAGTGTGCGGCGAACATACAGCTGCCCCACTGTCATTTCCAACCAATCACATCATTCGTCCCACCTCGGCTGTTAGCGACCCAGGTTGTGTGCAATTCACTCATGTCTTCATTAAAATCGACCCTAGCCTACCCTGATCAAACCTAGCTCGCTACCTGGGTCGCAAAGCTGAGTAGATCGAGGAGGGTTACCCCATTCAAACACACAGTCTACCTGGGTATAACCCTGATTGAACCATTGGTGTGAAAGGGGTATTAGTGTGTTTTGAAGCTTTTTTAATCCTTAATGCAACTTGATGGCTTTATCTCTTAGCTGTAGGAGCTAGAATAAATCGACAACACACACAGAAAACCAACATGCTCTTTGTCTCTTGTATTTATAATGTAATTTGGTGGCTTGTTGTAGAAAAACAAGGGTATGGTAGGTGTATGAAAGACGTAAAGTGAGTTCATTACCATCTCCATTTTTTTTTGCATGCATGTGCATTTCAGGTCCATCTGTGGCGCAATCCAATGGTTCAGCAGGTCATACTCATGTCTCCTACCCAGGCAACCTCACCCACAGAGGTAGCAATGACGCCTGTATAACTTGTAAAAAACAAAAACAATTTAATGATAAATAACCCTTAATTAACATTTTGTTTCTTTGTTTGTCTTTAGACATGTACTACTTTGTCTTTGCCCCAACTCTCTGCTATCAGCTCAACTTCCCACGGTCACCTCGAATACGCATAAGGTTCCTGATGAGAAGACTTTTTGAAATGGTAAGAGGGACGTATTGTATATGTTCTTGATGTAAACTGAAATGGTGGAAAACAGACATGCATGTTACTTTTTTTTTTCCTTTTGACTCGCTCTTTCTTGTAGCTTTTCTTCATTCAGCTGTTGGTTGGACTGATTCAGCAGGTATGTTGAACATAGAATATACTCTGCACATACACATTGAAAACACAAAGTTCAACACAGTCATTTAAATCTCACCACTCAAACAATGCAAAGCAATTTTCATTTGCGTCTTTCAGTGGATGGTTCCCACCATACAGAACTCAATGAAACCATTTCAGGTGCGTGCACACACACACACACACACACACACACACAACTGTACTGTATATGAAGATAAATAGCTCTCATGACAGCAAGAAGCAAAGGATTATAGACTATAATTGATTTTGTCTAAAAGCTATAGTGTGTAGTTTCTGTCACCCCCATGAGGAATTTTAAGTAATGACAACAACACTGTCGCCGCAGCCACATGATGCAAGCCTTCGGTGATCGCGCACCGCCCCCACCCCTCCTCCACGCAGTTGCTAGTAGCGCTTAACACGTGTAATCAAGGAGGACACGGAGATGCACGCAAATGTCGCTGGACTACACCCTTTTGTAAACATAGCCATACTGAGAAATACAGGGGGAGTTTTGTGGAGCTTATAGGCTTAATAGCTTTGTATCAACTAATTTGGCAATGGCTTGAACAGACGTTCATTAATATAAAATAGTTGCGCACTATAGCTTTAAGGGCATAACATCGTTAATGAGGAAATGTCATTGTTTGTGTCTTTCACAGGAAATGGACTTTTCTAGGATGGTGGAGCGCCTCCTAAAGTTAGCTGTGAGTATCGTGACGTTCTCTAGCTACACTAGACACAATTATGTCCAGTCGTAATGTAGTAATGTAATGTAGAGTTACTTTTGAAACGGAACGGCTGGCAGGTTCACAATCACTGGAACACACTATTCACAAACATATTTCTACCTTGCATTAGAAAATACTGCAAAATAAAATAAAGCTCTTTCGTTTCGTAAAAAATAAATAGGAAAACTGAAATAAATTGTCCTTGAAAAATAGAAAAAGTCAATCTACCCGGGTAGTAAACCAAAAACACATTCAAGTGTTCCTTATCTGGAATCCAGTATTCGAAATCCGGATGCGAATCAGTTCAGTCACTCCGCAGAAGAGAATCCGACACAGCAGAATGTTGCTCACTGGGACAGGCTCGCCATCGAAGTCGGCATGGTTTGGAACCAAACTAAATCCATGATCAAAACACAATCTGTTCATAACAGCACAGAATAGATTAAAAAACAAACAATAATAATCATTTCTATCTCATTTTCCATATATGGTACCTCATTTACTTTTCTTTTCTCAATAAACCAGTTACACATTTAAAACCATTAGCTATGGTTTAGAGAACTGTTCAAATCACATTACAACTATGCTCCATACAAGTCTGTTTGACTAGAAACCATAGTTTGCCTTGGCAAAGACAAAACATGGTACAAAATTAAACGATAGCATTTCCACATTTCTTTTCTTACAATAAATGATGTTTCTTAAAGGATTAATGCATTTTTTACATCATAACATATGAGGAAATGTATGCTATTAAACATGAAATGAATGTTCACTTCACTAAAAAACACATTTAGAACACAGTACTTATAAATACTCTCTTCAGCAAAACATAAAAATCACACATAATGATTTATGAACCAAGTGCAATATATAAACATCTTACAATACTCTCATGTCACTCCGATTGTTTTTTTTAAGTAGCATGAGATCTTAAAACCTAAAATTGTTCAGTGATAGCATCACCTCAGGTTAGCTAGCAATACGGTAAGTTAATGAGCACGTTGAGACAACAGAAACTCACCTGAGGGTTCAGCAGGAAAACAAGGTGGAACACAACAGAAAAAAAAAACGTCTCCCACAATACAGTCCTCATGTTACTAGTAAAATATTATCTTATCCACACAACTCCTGATAAGAATTGACTAGATATCTCGCTTTATTTCGATCTATTTTCGCCACATGAATTAGAGCTTTTTTCTAATGCAACTTCATACTACGAAGAATCTCTCATGACGGATTAACAACCGCGCTAGCCCGCCCTCTGCTGGCATTATATAATTTGACACTCAAATAGTTAACCCTTTAGTGACAGCATATTCGATATGGGTTACAATAACCTTATAATGAAACATAAATAAAGAAAATGAAAAATTGCATGTTATTATTATTATTGCATGTTGAACTATGAAGTTGTCTCCCGATAACTGTCTCATGTATCAGGACTTTGTGTAGCCTATTAGAGGGGAGGTAGCAACATGGCAACCATAGTATGACCTTACCAACCTGGACAACTTTCCTAAAATCTACCTTGACACTCTCTCTCTCTCTCTCTCTCTCTCTCTCTCTCTCTCTCTCTCCCAGGTCCCTAACCATCTGATATGGTTAATATTCTTCTATTGGTTTTTCCACTCTTCTATGAACTTTGTGGCAGAGCTGCTGCAGTTTGGAGACAGAGAGTTCTACAAAGACTGGTGGTGAGTAGAAGGAACATTTAATCACATGCCATTCATGTGCAGTTGCACACACAAATACAGTATGCACACATGTAAAGAAACACAGCTAAACATTTGGATCACAACTAATAAAAACAGGCACACATGTTGAGGGTGTCCCATTTAAGCTGCAGGGTAATTTACACAAAAAACACATTTACAGCTGTGATCCCCCCTAATTTAAGCAGACCATGTGTCACAAATCAAACAGGAATAAAAGTGTATTTATTTAAATATGTAGTCATGATTCAGAACACCCGGTGGTCTTGAAGTCAAATTCTCAAACTGTACCATTTTTGTTCATTTCAGGAACTCTGAGACTGTCACATATTTCTGGGCCAACTGGAATATCCCAGTTCACAAGTGGTGTCTGAGGTGAGCACCACATTTTTATTTTTTCAGCATTGACACCATTTGATGTTTTGGCTTCACATTTTCATTGTAGTCTATATGAAATAAAATCCAAAGTACAATGATCAATGAATCAAAGTGCGGACTGTGTTATTGTGTGTTACAGACACTTTTATAAGCCGATGTTGAGGAAGGGGGTCAACAAGTTTCTGGCTCAAACCGCCGTCTTCTTGATGTCTGCCTTCTTCCACGAGGTAAACCAAAAGCATTAAGTCTTCCTATGAGACACGAAACAACTACTAAAGTCTACATATCTGCTAATTCAACCTCAAAACAGCTGTCATTTTTAATTAATGTCTGTACATTAAGTGGCCTGTTGGACAGTTATTAGCTGACAGCTGTGAGGTGCTGGCTTGCAGGTAAACAATCTAAGTCAAAAAAATTGATTGCTGAAGCTAAAAATAAAAAGATTGCATCTGGTTTATGAGTGTGCAGCTCTTCCCTCCTTACATTTACACATTTTGAATATATTTTTTTTAAAAGTTCTGTGTCTGATTCATTGTATTTCTGTCTTTCTTCCTCAGTACCTGGTGAGTGTTCCTCTGAAGATGTTCCGACTGTGGGCCTTTATGGGAATGATGGCTCAGGTAAGACATATTGAACCGTCCATTTTCTCTCCTCTGCTGTAGACAAACACACTTTGACCTCTGAACTTCTCTTCAGGTTCCTCTGGCTTGGTTTGTGGGTCGTTTCCTGAATGGCAACTATGGCAATGCCGCTGTGTGGATGTCACTCATCATTGGCCAGCCTGTCGCTGTGTTGATGTACGTCCATGACTACTATGTCATTCATTATGGGAGCACTACGTAGTACCGGACAAACTCACACGTTCCCACAGTCACACACAAACATGTACAAGTCATGTTGTATACCACCACACACACCAGCCTGCAGGACGACTTAATAAGTGAATGGCGAGCAAGTTAAAGTGACTTTAATAGAAAGCCCTGCTAATATGATCCTGTCAGTGAAAAGCAGCAACAGCAGGAATTTGACTTGTTGATTTTTGCACTAAAGAGAAATTAACCATAGTATTGTCAGGAAATGATTGTAACATAAGAAGTGCTTTCTTTAACCCTTGTGTTGTCTTCCCTTCAACCTTGAAAAAAACATTTTGTTTTTGCTTTTTCCAACGTTTTAATTTCTACGTCCCATATTTTCTGATATAAAACAACAATTTAAAACGGGTCAATGTGACCCGAGGTCAACACAAGGGTTAAAGTGGTATTCCACTTTAACAGGACAAACATACCTATGTAGTCAGCCTCCTGTATTAGCAAGCCTCGAGATCCACCATCACCACACACTCTTAATATCAGTTTCTAGCATTGGACGTTTCAACTTCAAACGATCCTGGACCCAAAGTGAAATAGCATTTGGATCTTTGTTATTGGAATTGATCCCTCTTGTTAGAAGTATGATTTTATCTTAAGCAAATTAAGCTAAACAAAAGTAAATGTGTGGTGCTAAGGTTTCCTAAAGTGGTCAATATTGGTGGTTGATGATTCATGAGCTCAAACAAAGGTTAGGTGCAATTTCCTCAACTTTAAAAGCAATTCACTGCATTCAAAAGTGGAAACACTGCGTGTAACTGAGCACTTCTCAAGTTCTGGGAAATGTGCACCCTTTCGTGCAACAAATGTGAACCACTGCCGAGAAGAGGATCCTGCCTCCACAGAGCTGATGTGAAAATGTTCTTCCTATAACAGTGGTTGTGAAGTCTTTTTCTTTTCTTCATGTATCCAAAGACAACAAAGAAATAATGAAGCCAGACAGTTTGTTTCTCTGAGCTAAGGCTTAAAAATGGCAATTTAGGTTGTCTCCAGGTCTTCAAATTGACCACAGAGTTTTTTAAACGTACATTCTGCATATGTATCCTGTATCCCTCTTTTTGATGCAGCGCAGTTCTTCAGTATAAAGAAATTTATAATAAAAGGATATGTAAACAAAAATAGTTAAAAACAGGAAACTGAAGGAAAATAAGCAAAAAAGTTTAGGAACTGCAAAAGTCTGTGACCTTATTTGTACAGTCGTGGACCTCCAGGCAGCCTCTCCTCTTCTGTCTCTCAACTCCAAACATCATCAATGCAAGCTCTTAGTGTAACAGGACATGCTACATGTGCGTTATTTGTCTGTTATTTGCTTTAGTGTCTTTATTGTGTTCTGATTTGACTTATCAGATGGTGTATTTTATACTCTGTCTGCAGTTATGCTGTGCCAAATTATAATTTATGCTGTGTTTTATTTTTATATCAATGATTTAATGCAATAGTTGATTTACTGATTTGAACCAATGAATGTTTTTTGCACTTTAAAGAGATGCATGCTGTTGACTAAAGCAATAGAGTTCTATGAATGTATTCGTTTAAGTTATATCAATCGTGTAAGGAAAATATGATTGTTAAAATAATTTGTATGTTTTGTAATTACCTTGTTGACATTTTGTTGTTGTATAAGGTTAGCTCAATTCTGAAATTGAGCTGTTTGATTCAAAGCAGCTGCGGTGGTAATGAGTTTTAAAACAACCTTTTCATGCCACAGGTTTTTTCAGTATATCAATTCTAGATTTCTTGGTTTGACCTGATTTAAAAGATGCCAATATGATTATTGCCATATAATAGTTAGACTGTGTTATTTTACTTTTTTATGTGTTGATCTGCTTTCCAAATACAGTGGCAGTTAGACTGATCATGATAAATTGGAGCCTTTTCATTTTTTTCCCCCTTATTGATCACATTTCAGGGAAAACATTGTTGTTAAAGAATAACACCAGTTATCAAGAAGAATGTGTTGGCATTCCTTATTGAAATGTACAAGTGCCTGCTGTAAAAATAAGTTTAAACTCAAAATGTAAAACATATACCAATTGTTTTACATGAAAAAGACAGAGGCCAAATACTTCCTTAACCTTATTCTATGTAGCAAATAGATTCACAATGCATTTATATTGAATTTTAAAATACTTGGCAACTGAAAACTTACTGCTCGCAGTTAAATGCAATATTAACTTTAAAGCAATACTTTTTCTGTTGAAGCATCATCACCTCAGCTTGAGATGGGACTATTAAAACTCCTCTGAGAATATGTTGCATCTCCTGGTTCATTTGTTTTGTGTTATTTTATTTTATTCGTCTGAAGCCTAGTACTTCCTGTTTTCACATATTACTGCACTGTGTCTGCTATTGGAATACGAGTTAAAAATGCTTAAGATGCAGCCTTAAAAGTTGAACTGTCTTTAGTTGTTTTGGGGTGATTGTGTGATGCAACATGTAGTAAAATGAATGTATTACTGATCTGTTCATACTGTGCACAGCAATCCAAAGTAAAACATTGTTTTGGGAATGCAAATCACTTTTATAGCCTTTCACTTGATTTGTGTCAATTGATAAAGATTATTTATATTTGATGAATGACTCGTCTATTTTTCTTTATATTTAAAAAAAAAAAAAACACCTTCATTTTTATTAGCAGGTAACAGAGGAGTATCCTGAATTCCCTGGGCACATATTATTGCACACTATTGTGTCTAGAAAACGGATTCTATCATCTTTAAACCCCTTCAGTCGGCATTGAAAACTGAGGACAGAGAAGTCCATTAAAAAAAAAAAATGTACTGTGCAGAGAGCAACATAAAACAGCACTCAAAAGCCATAGTTTCAAAATTACAATATTGCAAAGTTTTAAAGTTCATCGTATGTCTACACACAGAGAATCTGAAAGCTAAACTCCACATCAGGTCTGGGGGAACAGTGCAGGGTGAGAATCTCTACTGCTGCAAGAAACACACACAAACGGACAAGTGTTAGGCAAATATCTATCAAAGATAGAATATTTCCATTTGTAAAAAATACTGTATCGTGCAACATAATTATGTGGTTATATGTAGTGCATGTTTGCGTTCACCTTCGCTTTCTGGTTCTGGACAGGCAGGTAAAGTTTAAACTCGGCTGGGAGCTCGTCCTCAGCGTACAGTCTGTCTGAGAAATACACTCTCCTTATTCGACAGTTAGCGTGGATCTGAGAAAAAAGAGGTCAAACATAAGCAACAGAAAGTGGTTACAGTCTTAGAAGTTCACTGTAGAGATTACAATTAACCAGAGACGGTTTAGAACCGAGACGCCCCAACTCAGGGTAGTTTCCTGTATCTGTGTCACATGGGCTCCGCCACAACCACGCCTCTTTAGGAGACTGGCGGCAGGTCCTGAGTGTATTGATTCCAATGGGAGAAGTGAACGTAGATTATGAGCGATTATTTTGCCCCATATTAACCAAAAAGTAAATATTGGACCCATTTTTCACAAGCCACAGATCTCCAGAACATTCTGACACTAAAATGGCATTTTTCAAAACGGACACATCAGAAGAAAATGTACTTTGTTCCAGGCCTATTTCTGTCTCAGTACCAAACTCTCGTCAGATCTGGCAACACAGATAAGCTAACGTTCGTGAACGCCCAAACAAAACTAATCTCTGTGATGCTAAATATGTCTTTTAGCTGTGTAAATATCTCACGTTAGCAAAAGAAATTACTAATAAATTATACAAATACAACTTTTCATCCATCCATCCACACAACGTTCACTACACTTTCAAACGAGGCCACGCCCCTTTAGGAGACAGAAGTGTGTACCGTTTCATACTATTGGCGCTGCTTGAAATGTGCCATCTTTAGTATAGGGGATCTTTGAGTTAACTAGTGCAAGTAGCATCTGGTGACAGCTCTGTGCACTAACCTGTACACGCAGCGTCTCGATGTAATTGGTCCCGTAGGCCCTCCTGGTGAAGTCCGACAGGTTGAACTGAATCTGGTTCCAGCCATCATCCAGCCTCATAGGCATTGTGCAGATAAATGGCTTCACTCGAGTCGTGCTTTGATAGTTACTCGCCCGAAACCGCCGGCGAACATTTTTATCATCTAACACCTGAAAGTTGAAAACGATTGGAAGAAAGCATGAGTGACCATGAATCCTAACACAAATGTACTGGATGTTGTGTGCATATACGCATGAGTACACGTTTGTATCTGCAGGAATGCCTACCCTACCTGGACTTCAAAGGTGAAATACTTCTTGAGATTTTTGATTATCATAACGAGAAAAGGAAGCTTGATGCCCAATGTCTTCTTGGGGTCTGCGGGACATGTTATATACGTGGTACTGCAGGGAGTAGAAGAAATAAAAAGTCAAGGGGGATGAATGAGGGTGACTGGAGCTTAAATGAGTTCACCTGAGCTGAAGAATCAGTTAAACAGACACAAACTCACCTGACGTTTGTCCCCTCAACTTCCAACACCAGTGAGTGGATGTCATTGTCTGTGATTCTCTTGATATGCCCATTCCTCACCTAAGGACACACAGAAATATTGTTTTTCTTAAGGTTTATACGAAGAAATCAAGCTATATCTCACTGGTAAAGGAGGGCTGTCCCCATCATTAAACGTCAAAGATATAATCAATGATGACCTATTATGCAGATAGATTTGTATTGGTGTATATGTTGGCCAAAAATAACAAGAAATAGCTGTTTTTTTGTTGTTGTTGTTGTTGTTGTTTTTTTAGCAGTTTATTTTCTGACTGTAAAATGTCCTGGTCAATTATGTAATGCGTTTATGTTACAAATGACTATCAGCTGATCATATTTTTAATCTTTAACATAATATTATTAGTATTGGTCTATATAGTATATTATATATATATATGGAATAAAGCCAAAACATTTTACATCTTGTTGTCTGGTTGGTGTTAACGAGCCTCACACTTTTGACAAACAGTCTTAAACAAATGTTATCCTCCAACTGTTACTACTGTGTACCTGTTGCTTGGCAACAGCGCATTTCGGCCCACCGAGTATCCTGCTATAGTTAACGCTAACGTTATATTTAAAAATCAGTGAGAACTCGGTGCTTTCTAAATTGAAAAGGCACACATTTCCATATTCTATCAGCGCCATAAGTCCCCTATATTCCATCCAGATCAATACTGGTGTTTTGATCACTACGGTAACCTGTGTTTAGTTTCAAAACATCAACAACAGGAAATGGTAAAGTAAACTGGGAAGAGAGCTGGCGTAACGTCATTTAATAACTTAATCAGGGAGTTTACCTTAATTTATTCTTTGCTGGAGCAGATTAACCCCACTTATCACATTAACAATGTAATATTATGTAACGTTAACTAACACAAGCTCAAGCAGCTGTTTGAACACTGCATCCAAAACACTTAACCAGAGATGAGTTCTAATATCATCCGCTTTAATGTTAAGCCCCAGACACATCAGACACATTGGGACACATAACGCTAGATAGCTTTAGCACGACTAGCTAAGGAAGCTACATCATAGCATTCATTCTGAATCGCTACTCACCTTTTTATCCCATATCTGAAGTGGTTTGCTGCCAATGCTGTATAAAATGGACAAGAATCCGCTTTGAAACGTGTTTTTAAACATCTTGTCTGAGCTTAGTCCACAGTAGTTAGCACGTGTTTACGTCTTCCAACTAAAACTGTTGCTAGCGAACAAACGTTACGTTTGTTTACAGATTTGGTTTCCGTCCCCAACGCTACTTGTTCCGTGTGGTACAAAATAACCAGTTCCGCTGCCGGAAATTAAAACGTTTCGGTTAAATAAAAGTCAGACTTCTCGTGTACTGTAGCTAGCTAATATCCCCACACGTCCTTACTTAGAACCATGGATGTTTAATGAGAACGCGTAAAAATTAAGAAAAGTGGTCACCCCTTCGTTATTTTGGTGTTGCTAGGGAATAGAAGCTTTTGACGTTGTTCACGTCGGTTCTTAAATGGTGACGCATCTCGCTCGCCATGGCAACAGAAAGCCTGACCAATGCATTCTGAGTGTTTTGGTTTTGGCTAATGGTTTGCTATATTTAACATAAAACTTTTTTTATTATGAATTATGAATTCCATTAATTACTATTTATAATCTATGTTCACATTTGTTTTATAGGCTAGCTATATTATCATGAAAGGATAATACGCAAAGTACTAAAAAATTCAAATAATCAAGTGATTGTTTATTTAATTTCCAAAATAGCATCAAAGCTGTTTCAGATGTCATTTTGTGAAATATTTTTTTGACAAACTTAAACAACATAATTGCATGTCACAATTTTTTTTTATCTCAATATGAATTGAATTATTGTCTAGCAAAAATCTTTACAAAAAAAGTTTTATATAGACTTTAATATTCTTTAAATATTGAAGATATTAGCTTCATTTTTCCTAGATGAAGATGCTCTACACCACGAATCTCTGCTTCATTTGGTCAGGTCTTTAAATGCATCTCTGCTCATTGTCAATATAGTTATAATTCTGCACTGCAATTAGTACTGCACTTCCATAAAGTTGTGGAGACAAAGACTTGAAAATAATTGTCAAAACTGTTGCAGCAGAAGCAGAAATATCCTGACTTTTAATCCCTAGTTTGGATGCCACGTTTAGCATAATGAAATCTCTTTTCATTTGACCCTTTCTGGCTGGTTAAGGCCGGCAACTTTCAAACTCTATCCA
This sequence comes from Sander vitreus, assembly GCF_031162955.1. Lineage (NCBI taxonomy): Eukaryota > Metazoa > Chordata > Actinopteri > Perciformes > Percidae > Sander > Sander vitreus. Next base: position 12,768,055 of record NC_135868.1, read on the forward strand.
AGTAAAGACAATCAAGCAATGTTAAAGTAACATTATGTTACTTTAGACATTTTCTCAGTCTCTAGAAAGCTCTTTCAGACCCACAGAAGAGATTTGTTGTGCACTAGTAAATTGACTTTCAGAAGTTAAATTGTTGGAGTGGCCCTATAATTAAAAATTACAACAAAGCAACAGTCTCTAGAAATACACTTCCCACATCCAACTATCAGCACTCTTTTCATCCACTAAATCCCCCTAAAGTGTCAAGTAGGATATCCTTCCTCTCGGTCTCCAGCACTGTAAACAAGCCGGGCAGGGATAGATACGACAATGTTTTCAAATATTTGAACAAGCCAAGAAACATTCAATCAAACATTAGCCAGGACCTTCGCAAAATGACATCACCAGAAATGCAACATAAATCAAAAGTCCCTTATTTGTTTCATATGAAGTGAAGATGAATTCATGCACTAGCATTCGGGCCAGGTATGTGCTACGGCAGTCTGTTGGACAGTTTGACATGTACTGTACACAGCTGCACACATGCACCTGGACGTACACACACACAGGCACACACACACACACACACACACACACACACACACACACACACACACACACACACACACACACACACTCTCTCTCTCTCTGGAGTGGTGGCCATCTCTCTAGTTGTTTATGTCACTGGTTTATAAGGTGCTGCTTCACTCCAAATAGTATATCTCTGTTAAAATAAATGTAAAATACATCCTCTCCATCTCCAACTCTCTCCAACTCTCTCCATCTCTCTCTCTCTCTCTCTCTCTCTCTCTCTCTCTCTCTCTCTCTCTCTCTCTCTACATGTGCTCTTTCTTTCTCTCTATTCCTGTAAGTGTGTGTGAATTTTTTTAACCCCCCCCCCCCCTTCTCTTCTCTAATTGAGTCAGGCATTTACACAGAGACAAAAAGAGTTGGGGACCACCCCGGAGACAGCTTTAAATAAACTTGAAATTGAAAACCTACTTGAGTAAAATAGTCCATTCCAGTCTCTCCTTCCTTTTGTCTCACAAAGACAAGATGCTGTTTCTGTGTCTTCATTTGAGCACATTTTTCTGTCTCTAGTCACTAAGTCAACTGTTATTTCACATCCTGTTATTCCCAATCTAATCATCAGTTGTCTTCATTAACCTATACTATACATGCCATCTACCTACACCTTGACTTTCTGCCTGCCCCTATGTTTTAAACATCTATCTATCTATCTATCTATCTATCTATCTATCTATCTATCTATCTATCTATCTATCAAGAGGGGAGGAAAGGAGAGATGGATGGAGAGAAAAGTAAGGTTAATACAGTAAAATAAGGGGAAGAGAGCAGGAGAGGTGGACGAAGATGAGGATAGAAGGAAGCTACCAGAGAGGAAGACTATTCTATACTGTACTGTATTCTAATTTGAAAGAGTAAGAGATGAGGAGGAGGTCCAGCTTTCTCATTGTTCACTCTGCTGGAGGAATTGTCCTGTGCAGAGGTGTTCACATCCCATCTCTCTACTCTATTCTGTCTACTAACCGGCTACAGAAAGAATAAAGAACACGGGAAGAAAGAAGAAGTAGAAGACTTTCAGCAACTCTGTAATGTTATCATAAGGATATAAACATCAAAACAAAATAAATTGTGGGTCGATCTACTGGAAGAAGGCCTTTTCACTCTTTCTTTGACTTCACAAGGTAGGCTATGATTCATAAACATGTTTTCTAACCTGTTTAGACCTTTGTTTTTTCTTATTTTCTTCAGACAAAAAACGAGAATTAAAATGCTGCATTTTAGCTAATTTTACACAAGGAACTGTATGCATTAAACCTAAGGGTCGCTCTGTAATAATATTTGAAGCGACATATTTACAATACGTTGCCAACACCATTTAATCACAGCTATGCTTCTCTCACCTACATGTTACATGCAGCTCATTGATGTTTGATGGGACATAATGTGAAAACAGGAGCTTTCATTCATTAAAGATTACATTAAGTCAATTTTACCGTTCTGTCAAAAATTGTTGGGATTTACTGATTTAAAGTTTAGGTTAAAGCAAGCTTTGGAGATTTGATAGTTGCTTTTATATGATCCAATCTTAGCACTTAAATGTGCTGGGTGCTGGATAACAATAATCTGCACACATCTTTTATTGTACTGTACATGGACATGCCATGTCAAAGAAATGGCTGAATCAGGAACCAGATAGCAGCATGTAGGACATGTTTTATCCAACTGTCTATATGATGATGAAGAGTGGAAAGACCATCCTCGGCAGGACGTGTCAGCAGATAGGAGCTCATCCGTCTCTGGTATTTATAAAGAAAGGAAAGACATTTTTTAAGGGTGTGTGTAGACTTGTAACGATAAGTCACAGAACTGTGATTTAGGGAGAATCCATTTGGTGATCTGCCTTGTTTTTGGAGAAGAAAGAATTTACCAAATCCAGATTGAAAGAGGGGTAAAAACATTCACTCAGGTGTCAATCTGGTGAAATTTAATTCAAATCCATCAAATGCTTTTCCTCATTTAAAGTCATTTACATTTGTTGAAATACTTGTTTTATAGTGCTTGTATTTATTATAGTAACTTATATTTAAGTGACCATTGCCCTGGTAGTCAAACATGTATTAAGGGTTAGCTGCTCATAATGATCATAATTTTAATTGAATATCCAAAACATGCAAACACAACTTGACTGTGACAGGAAAAGAGGTGTTTAATGTGAAATAGAAACTATGAAACATATATTAAAAGCACTGTGTACTGCATGTTTGGTGAACTGTCTCTCCATTTCTGACTTATATATTTACGTAAGAGCTGAACACACGGAAATATTCGGAGGATATTGGTGGTTTTGGTGTGATGGAGAACTTTGTCTTTTGTCTGTCAGTATGTATGTATGTTTGATTTATGTTTTTCTTGAGGTCTCCTCAAGTTGTTTTGTTAACTGTTTTGTCTAATTGTGAATGTATTGTATATGTTTGCCTTTAAGGACCCCCTCGAAAACGAGATGCTACATTTCAAGGGGTTATTCCTAATAAAGAATTTCAAATCTTTTGCAGCTAAGACAAGGATAGAAAGCCAAGATGATCAAACTACTGTATAAGCATTAAAGCTCATTCTCGTTTCACAAATCAATCACTCCAACTGCTGATGAAGACCATGTAATAAAGTTATTGCGTTGTGATGGCTTTGTCAAACTGTACAACTTATTTGGGCATTGCATCTTGGAAGTTACAGAACAAATTTACTGACACATTACAACTTAACTGTTTTTATTAGTAGCTTACCACTTCAGATGCAAGTCTTATTTTCAACAGTTTTAGCTTACCTACATACTCAAAGCCAAACCAAAATTCCTTTTAAATTCTTGGTCTATTTTTAGCTAAATATATAGTTGAAACTGAACAGCATCTTCACTTTAAACAGGATGTTTCACATTCATCAAATTTATGAGACCAACGTATATCTCGTATTCAACACATGTGTCAGCAGTGTGTTAAATAGCAGCACACACTGACGTTGTTCATATTAATACTGTGTTTAAAGTAACACACAAGGTCACGTACTTAACTTTGTTGAAAGTCTCACATCCTTTTAGAGCGCATATGAAGATGGATTTAGTCTTCTCTACAGTACGAGACAATGTTTACAAGATGAGGATTTCCAAAGTCTCTCTCTCTGGATTAACTTCTGCTGATGTTGACCACTTTTCATCCCCTTTCCTTACTCTTTCTTTTAGTTTTTAGTACCTGTGTGTCTGCTCACCAAGCTGGGATATGTTGAGTTTTTTAAGCCAATTGGCGCACATTGCATCACTTTAGACCTGAGCTGTTTAAGTCTATTTATAATAAAATATCTACAGCTGACTCCAGGGTATAGGGTTGAGGCATCTGTCTCCTACAAACATTATGGGAGTTCCTGTCATTAGTTAAAATCCCTGCTGGGAGATGGTTAAAAGTAGACTGCAATAGCACAAGTTTTGAAAGATGCCTTTAGCATTTGAACATCAAACAAATGAGTCTGGGAGAATATTCAAGTTTATGTTTTCACTATGACAAAGACACAAATGACACAAAAGTCATTTAATTGCTTTAATGAAAGAAGAAAGCTAATAGTGACATAATTGGAATTCAACTCAGCAAACACCATACAAAACTGCCCAGTATGCAGATGATGTATTACTATTCTTACAGAACCCTCACTTTATTGTTTTAGAATAATATCTTATTTTTTTTTGTCCTGTCTTTTTTTCACTTCTCCCACCACTCAGACACCAACCTGCCATTTATTCATCCTTTGCAACCAATGGAGAGCCTTCTCACCAACATCAGCTCCACCTCCACCCTTGAGCCCCTCATGCCCCTATTGACCCCTGACCCAACTAACTGCAGCGCCTGGGACCAGCAGTGGGGAGCGCCATACCTGCAAAGGTTAGCCCACCTGGATGTGCAGCTGTACCAAGACTTCTACGCTGTGTGGGTCTTTCTCATGGTAAGACAAGATACCAGTTAGTAGGAGAAGGAATCGTGTCCACTTTTCCAGCCAAATAAGCATTTAATGATTACCATCACTGCTAAAGATACAATGTAATATTTTATAAAACCTATCATTTAAAGCTACAGTGCGTAGTTTCTGCCGCCCCTATGAGGAATTCTAAGTAGTGACAACAAAACTATCGGCACGTCCACATAATACAAACCTTACGTGACCGCGCACCGCCCCCATGCCCCCTTCACACAGTTGCTTGTAACCAAGGAGGACACGGAGGATTACAAAAACATGATGGACTCTTCAGAAGAGGTAATTATCTTCACTCGAGTTTCTGCATGGGAAAGTCACCGGACGCCACAATCTTCTTAACATAGCCATACTGAGAAATACAGAGAGAGTTGTGTGGAGCTGATAGTCTTAATTAGCTTTGAAGCAACTCATTTGGCAATGGCTTGAATGTAACGGAGGTTCATGAATATAAAAAAGTTACGCACTAAAGCTTTAAAAGATGTATGGCAGTAAACTAGATTTTTGTCAAAATACGTAAGCAAAAAAAAGACAATTAATAAGAATTAAAAAAAACTGAGTGAGTGAGTGAGTGAGTGAGTGAGTGAGTGAGTGAGTGAGTGAGTGAGTGAGTGGGTGAGTGAGTATAATATGACTTCATATTGGTTTGAAGTACAGCTGCCCTGCCTACTCAGACTCAGTTTGACCATTCAACCAAAGAGAAACATCCACAGTTGTATTCCTCCCTGCTGCAGGTGTGTAACTGTCTGATGCTGGTTGTTGGTGTGGTCCTCAACAGTCTGGCTCTCTATGTCTTCTGTGGGGCCTCCACCCACTCCTCGGCCTCTGTGGTTTACACCATAAACCTTGCTGTAGCTGACCTGCTGGTGGCACTGTCGTTGTCAGCGCGCATCGCTCTGTACCACAGTGGAGGGAGCTGTGTTGCCTGCTCCTATGTTCACACCTTCAGCTACTTTGTCAACATGTATTGTAGTATACTGTTTCTGACCAGGTGGGTGGGTCACTCTTTCATTTAACATTTAAAATGAAAACACACTATCAGCAAAAACCTTTTTACATCTACTTTCCTCCGTTACTCCCCTTTCACCACTCCTTTTTTCAGTATCTGTATAGATCGATACCTCGCTGTCGTCCATGTGTCCAGTACTCTCCATCGATGCAGGACCCCAGGAACAGCCAGGTGTGTCAGCGCCATAGTTTGGTTCATTGCAGTTGTGGTCACCTACTCCTTCCAGGTGAAGACACATGCACTACAAACACAACACAAATAAATACATAGATAGATCTTCAAACTATGGATTAAACAGAATAGATTTATGTTGTTTAAGCCTCTTATCTATCTAGTCTTTTCTCCCATATGCTTTTGCCATGCAGACATTTGTGTTGATGAAGACAGCTGTCTGTAGTTGCTGCATCTTATTACAAAGGCTAGAACTATGATAATCTTTGGGTCAGCTTACCCGCTGAGGTGCTGTTTTTCTGATCTCCTCGCCCATTTCAGGGTCCAGAATTACATATAACTTCTATATATTTTTTGTTGATAACATTTGAACATTTGTAAGTGGCTTACCTTACCTTGTTATCTAAACAGATAGACATGCCAACTTCATATTTATTCAGTCTAATAATCCAAACAAAAAAGTTTTTTTGTGTCATTGGAAATGCACACTGCATCACTTGAGCTAAGCATATTTCCAAAGAAAGGCCCTTTCTGGGGGAATTTGGTACGATTGGCAGACCCTAAACCTTTCAAGGCTTTAGCAGTAAAAACTTGTCCCTATGTTGTAAAACATACAGCCTGCAGCAATTGCTCAATGGTGTTTTTTGCCCCCAACGGCTCCTTCCTCCAAGGCACCTAACCCTAACCTTAACCCTAACCCTAACCATAACCATAACCATTGCTTAATTGACTTCAAGGCAGCGCTGTGACCGTTGACTTCAAGGCACCTAACCCTAACCTTAACCCTAACCCTGACCCTAACCATAACCAGTGCCTAATCCTAGTGCCTGGAAGGAGCTGTTGGGGTAAAAAAACACCGATAAACGCAGCAATTCAGCCCACTAAATGGTTCACCCTGTGTTTGTGAAGATTTGAATTGCCTAGGGCAGTGGTTCCCAACCTGTGGATTGTTACCCCACAAAGGGACCCAATATAAATCTAAAGGGGTCACAAGAGGATTCAAGTAAGTAAGTAAGAAAGAAAAAACTAAGCTATTTTTCGGAACTTTCTCTAATTTTTGCTTTTTTTTTGTGAAATATCTCTTCAGGCTTTTAAAGAGCCTTCAAAATAAACAACCAGAGAAGGAAAAATAACTTACTACAATAGCCTACATGCTAGGGTAAAGGAGAATCTGAGACAGGCAAACTCAGTATGCTCTTATAGATTTCTTTATAAAACTCAATTTTATTGTATGGCTTATTGTTTTATTATTATTATTATATAATGATGATGATTATTATTATTCAAAATGTTATCTTGTTTTATATTTTATTTACTTTAATTATTTGTTTCTACTGTAAAGCCCTTTTTAACTTTTGTTTTGAAAGGCATACTATATATATAAAAAAATATATATTATTATAATTATTATTAACTCATATCCACAATGAGGCCATAACCGGTGGTGAGGGTTTTACATTGTATGGGGTCACAAATAAAAGGTTGGGAACCACTGGGCACTTGTGAAAATGTTGAGTATTATAACTTTGGAGCGGAAAGAGTGCTTTAAGACTTGATGTGTTGGGATCTCTCGTCTGCTTTCTACAGACCACAGCGTTGGAGTTCAGCTCCTCCTGTGTGCTCCTCCCTGCCCTCTTCTATCTCACCATTCTGGAGTTTCTGCTTCCCCTGCTGGCCGTGGCGGGCTTCACTCTGCGCGTCGCCTGCTTTCTCTCCTCCAGCCACGGTCCAATGCCCCAGCAGAGCAGGGCAAGGAGGGCGCGTGCTGTCAGACTGCTGGCCACCGTCCTGGTGGTCTTCACTATCTGCTTCACTCCGTTCCACGTCCGGCAGGTGCTGGTTTATTTCCGGGTCAAATTCGGAGGGGAGGGGCTAGGGCAGGGGGCAGGGCATGTACTTGCCTATCACATCACAGTTACCCTGAGCAGCCTGAACAGCTGCCTGGATCCAGTGGTTTACTGCTTTGTGACGGACAGCTTCAAGAGAGTGTGGAGAACGAGGAGGAGGGGAGCGAGGGAGGGGGACGGGGAGGCGGGGCACACAAGTGGGGGAGAAGGGGAGAGGAACTCGGTGAATAAAAAGCCAGGTACGGCAATGGCAATAGCTCACAGCGTGGCCACACTTACCCTCACAAGCTCTCCCCTCTCTGCTGCCAACATGGAACAGTCCTCTTAATGACAGCTGACCCCCTCGACACCGGTGAGTGGAACAGGTCAGCGAGAAAGACTCACCGACAGTGATGGATAAGCAGATACCGAGAGAGATTTGGAGGCTGAAAAAAAACTAAATTTACAAAGAAAGATCTCAAATAAAATTCTCTTTTTTGATGAAGAAAACATTACTTCAGTGGCTGCCTCCCTCCATCCGTCCCTTTATGTCTCCATGTGTTTGTCTTTTCGTCCCCCTGACCTTGCTTGGATGTTGTCCTGAGACTGGTGAGAACAAATACTGGACCACAAAGGGAAGGTTTTGATGTGAAACCGATGAGCTTGTACTGTTGGAGGAAACGCATGCTTTATTAAATTGTGATGTTGAAAACAGAAAGAAATATCCTTCAGACAGGATAAAAAAATATTGAAAGATCTTGAATTACAGTTCAGTCTACCAACTCATGGATTGGATTATTATGAAGCTATAGAGTGTGTACAGAGTTGAAATTTGATGTCTAGTCCACTATATGAAAGATACACTTGTCAAATCTAATGCAATCCTATACACCAGCTCAGCCGTACATTCTTACTAAGACAATAATGCTCAGTTTTGATTGACACTGTCAGAGAGGTATTAATTCTCCTAAATGTTTATTATTGAGCTTGTAGTTAGCAGTGAACTGGACTAAACTATACTGAACGGTGTTTCTAATGTTTTGTCATTTACAAACAAGTGGGGGCAAGAAACTTAAAAACGCATTTCAATATAATGCTTTCCAATACAACACCACCACTAAATACTCAAAGGTTTTGCCTCATGTAATGTTCTTTCTTTGTCTAAAGTTAAACTTTTTTGTTAAATAATTTAGGACATATTCACTGTAATTAAAGCCACATAAGCCATGTAACTATAAGACTCCAACAGGGACCTTCGTTACATGTTATACTCCTGTCTGTCTTACCACGCTTCCTATCCAATAAAGGCAACATACAAATGCAAAATGGTATTTAGTTTCAACCAAGTAATGTGGCCAAATTATGACATTTTAAATGGAAACACTCTAATGTGTGCTGTCTTACCATTTCTGTCACCATGTTTGATCAGTGTTGCTATGTAAAGCCAAAGTGAAGGTTAAAAAACATTCCGAAATAATAACGTCAACGACTTTAAAATGCAGAATGAAAGAGTTAGAGAGCAAAACAATGGGACAGAGTCTTGAGTCTACACATTAAATAAGCTAGCAGCAAAGTTCTCTTCAGAGGTATAAACACTTGTAACAGTTAGTCACTCAAGTACACAGTGAAGCTCTCTTTGTTTATCATTTTATAAGTGGCTAAATGGAGGGGTGTCGTCAGCGTCACACAAAACTTACATCTCTAAAACACTGACGTTGAAGGCAATTATGAAAAACAAACCCACTAACTAGTTCAAAATGTTTCATTTTTCATGTTCCAGAGAAAATATTTCTGACATTTTAGAAGACATGATCACTGCTGTGGCTCGTAAAACATCTCGGAGAGATTGTCAAGTAAGGTAATGTAGATACTGTATGTGTGTCGTTTTTAGAAAGTTTCGTTATTTTTTCATTTCCGTACATTTGGGAGCACTGGACTCAGTTCAAGAACTAAAAACCAACACAATACCTACACAAACCTTAGTGTTCACTAAACGTGGGTATTAAAGGGATGAATTGAATGTATTTACTGTCAACTACAGCCTTGACACCATTGCATGTTCTTGACGTTTCTTACTTATTTATTCTTTTTTTTTCTTTCTTTTTTTTTCGTTTTTTGTTTATATGTTTTAACCATATTCTCAGATTTTTGACTATTGGATGATTTGTTAAATCTTAAGTTCTTTTTTCATTTTAAAACCTGTGTAAATAAATGAAATCTTATTATTTGCAGTAGTACAATTAGAATAGTTTCTGCAGCTTAATGCTTCTCTTCCAATATTTATTAGCAATTAAGACACAATCTTTTGCTGCTGTTGCATTCAGTGTCACTCTGTTTCAAATGTGTTTTTTGTTTTTTTTACTGCGAAGCATAATATCCAAAGATAACAAAACATGGTATTGCCATGCTTCTTTTCTATAGAAACAAACATGTCAAAAGAACATAAGAAGTAAACAAAATTGAAAGAATGGTAATATCATCAACAATACTATTTATTGGCATCAAGTGTTACTCTCTAACAGTTAAACTATGTATGTTAACATAAACAGCCTAAATATTTCAGCAAATAATTTCGTGTAACAGAAAGATTGTACAAATCAGCTTGAACAGATCTACAGCTTGTCTGATTTGCTCCATTAGAGGACAGTGTCTCAACACAGCAGAGTCTTACCCAGGCATTTTGTAACAGAAATTAAATGAAATCAGGCCATGGTTACAAATATATACCTCTTCAGAATTTGATATTTTTTAAAACAATTTCCAAAGCAAATGTAGCTGCTGCTCAGTTAAATATAATAAAGTTGATCTGTGTAATTTGTGTGTGCTGTTTTTTAAATCTTTCAGGATACAATCCAAACAGCAAACAAAATGGAATTGAAAACCTTGACAGATATTGTCTTCTACTCCAGAAAAACTCCAAAAGTGAAATTATTGATTTATTATCTTCAGCTGTAGTCAACTAAACTAAGATGTGGTAAATATAATAGGGTTCACTCTCAAAACGTTTTTATTAATTACATATTAGAGAAGATCTGTTCAGTTTCACATGTGTCAGTCACAGCAGCAATATGAGTCATTATATTGAGTGGTATTTCCCTTTAATCCCTCCAGAGGGGTAGCAGGTCATTACAGTTCACTTTACGTAATGTTCTGGTCTTGTAACTTTAGTCACATGACAAGCACACACACACGCACGCACGCACGCACACGCGCACGCACACACACACACACACACACCCCAGTTTCAGGTTCCTTCTCTTGTTTCTCTGTGACCCCGTGAGAGAAATCTGAATCTGCAGAAACAGTTTTTTTTTTCTGATCTTCCTCTCCTCTCTCTCAGCAGTCTGACCACACAGCATCCTGGGAAACCAGTCAGCTGCTTTGAAGTTGCTGAGCGAAGATGTTTTTGCCCTGGAAAAAAAGTTGAAGTTGTCCTGAAACTGACCAGACCAGCAAGTTACTTCACCAGCAGTCACGTTACATGATGACAACACTAAAACTCTCCATAGATATGAAAGAACCCTGCAGTGCTGAAAACCGCACAGCAAACTATTTCATTTATTTTTAATGAAGACCCTGTGAGGTCAGAGTGTTAAACAATTATTCCTGACTAAATTAAGTTTATATATATATATAAATAACTATCTTTCTTTGTTCTGCCTGAATGTTTTCTTTTCTGTTACCAGTATTTCATAGGAGCTCAATTAAATGAAAAGTTCCTAACATGCAATCAGAGTGAAACTGACATGCTGTGTTGTTCAAATCTGCAGGTAGAATCAATGGAATTAAAATACTGCAATGAGAGGGAAATTTCCATTTCTGAACATTCACTGGTAATAAGATAAGAACATTTCTGTGAACAGAATCTCCATCCTTCTGAACATTTGCATCCCCTCATACTAAATGTACATTTAATCCATTTTTAACATTCAAACCAGATCACATATGTTGAAATTTTTACAGTATAACTTTCTAAAATATTATTGATATCCACAGTTTTTCTGGGAACATATTTAATGTATCTAAACCCAATGCATACAATGCCAACTTTCCATTAGATGTATTTTTTTTGATATTGTATATGTAAATGCAATTTTATTAATATGTTTGCCTCCCTATTGTATTCTAAATTACATGTTTTTCATCTAATTTTGAAATTTGGGTATTACTATGGTCAATAACTTTTATGAGTCGTAGTGAGAATATAATTCAGTTTTACTATAATTTATGTGGAGCTTGTAATCACCAAATTTGCATAGTTTTGAAAAATGTGTTTATCCAACAGCATGGAAAACTGCAAAAATCATTCCTTTACCTAAGAATGCAACTGTACCATTTTGTGGCCCTAATAGTCGACCAATTAGCCTGCTGCCACCGTAAGATCATAGAGAAAATTGCTTTTGGACAAATACAATGTTATTTTTAAGTGAATGATTTATATGCAGATCAACATGCCTATAGAGTTGGACATTCAACAGGCACAGCCCTCACTCAAATGTCAGATGACTGGCACAGAGCAATAGAAAATAAGAAATTAGTAGTGGCTGTGCTGTTGGATTTCACTGCGGCTTTTGATATCATTGATCACAATTTGTTATTAAAAAAACTAAAATGTTATGGTTTCGATTCAAGTGCAATACTTTGGCTAGAAAGCTATTTAGCAAATAGGACACAGACTGTGTACTTTAATGGGAGTTTTTCTGAGGTAAAATCAGTAAGCTGTGGAATTCCACAAGGAAGCTGTCTGGGGCCATTGATATATTCCATATTTACCAATGAATTACCTTTAACCTTAAAAAATTCAAAAATTGCAATGTATGCTGATGACTCAACAATATACATGGCGACATCCACAGCTGAGAGGCTTACTAGTGTCTTGAATGAGGAATTGCAGTCGACATTGGAATGGGCAACAATTAACTAACTAATTCTTAATGTATCTAAAACCACAAGCATTGAATTTGGAACAAAAAATCTGTTGAATGAACCAAAATTGAATTTATATGTTGAAGGTATGGCAGTTGAACAGGTACAAAGGACCAAGCTTCTTGGTGTTATAGTGGACAGTAAATTATCCTGATCTCAACATATTGATGAATGGACAGAGGTCTCTCAGTTATGAGGAAATGTTCAAATTTTCTCCTTAAAAATGTAATGGGAAACGTCATTAAAATGATTGTCCTATCCCTTTGGACTACTCTTCAGGGGTTTGGTCAGGTGGTGCCATATCAACTATAAAGAAATTGCAAATTGCTCAGAATAAGGCCACACGCCCATTCAGATCTAGCATTGATGCAATGCATGGCTGCCTATCCTGGTTAAATGTGAAGGCTCTGACACACCAACCCGACGGCCGACCGCAGAAAAGGCAGTCGGACTGATCAGTCGGCTCACGTCTCTCAAAAAAGTGCCTCGGAACACATCGAAGTGACGCTGACTTGAGCGTACGTTCTGCGTGTGCACGAGACGTAATATGTCTCCATAACAGCAGGCGGCGCTAATCTGTATTCTTGCCCAAAATATTTAAACCTGAAATGACGGAACATCTCTCTAGACCTATTAAACACAGAGCACGCTGTCGTCAGTCATTGTTTTCATCAGAGAGTGTTGGTAGTCAAGAAGGATCGTTGTTATCATTACTCGCTGAACGGAAGAAGCACTGATTCGCTAGTCAAGGGCTAGCACTCCACCAGTCAAATCAGCCAAAATGGATGTCGATGGCTCCTCCGACTGACAACGGCACGGAACACACCGAACAGACTCGAGTCACCGACCTCGCCAGACTGACCGACGGCCGATAATCGGCTTGGTGTGTCAGAGCCTTAAGGAATAGATTAACTGCCTCATTGCTCAACTTTACTAGAAATATTTTAGTGACTAAACTGCAGAGGGTGTTGTATCAGCATCTTTGTCTTAGTTCTGATAAACATGACTACAGCACTAGGCATGCTACAGACAGCAGATTCACATTACCTAAGGTAAGGACAAACAAAGGGAAAAACACCATAGTATATGATTAATTGGAATGCAATGCCTAGTCATGTCATTCAAGAAAATAGAAAATTTCAATTCAAAAGTATTACTTAAAGAACATCTCCTAGCTGAGCAGTTCTCTGCATTTGCTAATACTCAATGAATGCTGTCAGTCTCATTGAGGGTTTCATGTGTACTTTTGCTTGGTCTGATTATCAGTGATCATTCTGTGAATAATTTAAACTAGGTCCTGTGTTGTGTTGTGTTGAGTTTAATGTTGTTATGTCTTATTATTTTGGTTGTTTTTCTTTTAGTGATGTATTGAATGTTGGGTGGACTCCAGGAAGAATAGCTGTGGCTATGGCCGCAGCTAATGGAGATCCCAATAAATCAAAATCAAATCAAGTCCCTTCTTGTTCTTACATGTTTTAAAATGTTAAATAATGAAAGGAGCCATTGTTGGTTTAATTCTGAACAGATTTTAAAGGTGCGTTCCATACAGTGTTCATCCAGAGTCCTACATATGAAGGCTCAAGCATATTTACAGAACATAGAGATATATACAGTCTTTATATAGAAAACAAAACTACTAACAAAAATAATCATCTTTTTTATAGCAGCAAAAAAAGAAGAAACTAAAAGAGAAATATGTATATTTACATCTTTTTTTTCAAATAACAAGGCATATTATATATATATATATATATATATATATATATATATATATATATATATATATATATATATATATATATATATAGTACACTGCACATACTTGCTTTCCCATTCTTTAAGTATTCTTCTTGATTTAATCTCTGTGAGGATCTAAATATATAGGCATCTCTCTCCTCCGTCATTAACAGTACTGTTTACCAGAGGCAGAGCCACACACACACACACACACACACACACACACACACACACACTGAGTATAGCCAGGTTGGACTAACTGCATGGCTGCCACGCTGCTGCCACTGAAAGCTGCTGGCTTGGAACATGAATCAGCATCGCCACGTCGCCACATAATGATCAGGACGGTAGAGCCAACATGACTGCCACTGAAAAAGTGCAAAGGTCAAACTCATGTGTGGCTCTGCCTTAAAATTGAAACAGATACTAAAAAAATTCTAGTTGAGTTAAAACACCAGAACAGATACAACAACGACTCGTAAATAACCTTCGGTATTGCAGCTATCGATTCCAGAGTTAAGTGTAAACCAGGTGAAGCAAAGAACAGAAAAAACAAACACTGACATTTTTAACACACTCTTGCATTACATGACGACTGCACGCACACATACACAATCCAGTCCGCTCCTCTAACATCTCCCGTAACAACAAATAGAACAGCTTTAATTTATTCTAAATATCAACAGTTATTTTTCGTCTTCCTTTTGCAAAAACACTTCGGTTTTTGTTTTTTCTACACTTATTATGTGCAAGTTCTGTGCAATGTCTGGCTTGTTGAACATTAAAATAAACATGATTTCAGCTTAAACCACTTCACATTCATTGACTTTGTTTGAGAAACATTTAAGTCACAAGATGGAATCAAAAGGTAAGAACGCAATCTCCCAGCAGACCATGCTGCTGTCTGAACATTCCAGAGTCTGCTGTAAATAAAAGGCTTGGGACATTAAAAACAAAAACTAAATCAAAGACTTTGTTGCATGGGAACAGAAACACTCAAGTTGCACTTCAAGTATTTGAGGGCTGGAGTTTCTCGCCTACACTTTTAACAAAGGGTGTTGCTCGGGACAACACGCATCTCATCTTTCATCCACATGCATGTTGTGTTGAAAAGAAACAAGATGTATGGCGTCTGAAACTTCACTCATAAATGTGCAAAAAGAAAGTCCCATGCCTGTTGAATGTGTACTGACCCAGACCGAGCACAATGCTTTAGCTTCGAGAGTACGTGTTGGTTTTTCTTCACACATTTAAGTTTAAACGAAAAGACACAAACAAACATCCAGCCATGCATTAGAAAATACATCCCTGACCTATAGGACAAAAAAGAATGGAGCTCGAGTGATTTGTACAAAGTCCTACTTTGGTGTTCCACACATGCATATTGCTGTTGTTACATGCAAACCTCCAAAATCCAAAGTTTTTTTTTGTTTTTTTTTATTTTCACGTTTGTCATTGAACTGAAGTTGTGTGTCCTTTAGTTAATCCAGAATATTTTATTGCCCCAGTGGTTACAGAAGCCATTGAAATCTCTGGCATCTGTACCTCCTCGTCTTTTGTCATTGTCCCATCCCTGCTTTTTTCGTCCCAGCACCACAGCCAGAGCAGGATTCAATCCATGAAGCAAAATACTCTCTCTCTAGTCTGCTCTGAGACTGACTGAATGTACCTGAAATTATGGAAGGAATCTATTCTGTTAGAAACTCTGCACCAACACCCAACCAAATAAAAATAACAACCACATCATCAGTGAGTGAATTCTCTTCTAAAACCAAAAATAAGCTTCTCTGTTAAATGCTCTAATACACACAATAATAAAACGTTCTTTCATCAGTAAATGAAGTCAATGCAATTTACATTTCGATTCCTTCAATTTGCTTGTTTCAGCTGATTGAGCTGAAAGGAAAAATGACCCAAATCCACAGTCTTTCACCTGACAGATGCAGGGTAAAAACACCCAGATTTCACCACCACAAACAAGCCTGCACAACCGCCACACACAGTCCTCTCCCCCAGCTGATTAACAGAGGCCATTATTGCAACAAAAGATCAGGTTTGTCAGAAAACAAAAGACACAAGAACATCTTCAATATTTCTTTCTTACTACAGTACAAGTTTTTTTTTTTTCAAACGTCAAGCATTGTCAGCTTTTGAAACATTCCAAGATGCAGTATTAATAAAAGTTTAGCTTTAATTTGTAGAACTTGCATGTGTTTTAATGAAATATATTCGTGATGAGCCCATTTGTCTCGTCACTGTGTATAAATGTTAAACCGGCTTAAAGTAAAGCTAAAGTCAACAATTTTACTTCCTCATCCACCGTCACGCTTGCTGCCGCTTGCCCTTATGAAACAGCAGAGGCAGCATGGAGCATCACCTATCGCTCACAACACTTTAATTAAACTAACTGAAGCTGTTCGGTTCAATAATTAATATATTCTGGTCAGCTCGCTGGCTTTTTCTGTAATTTAGTAAATTATTTTTGATATTTTTTTGTTTTTTTAGGAGGCAAAGCGACGACCAGTAAAGTTGTAGTTTTCAAGACCGGCAATTTCAATTAACTCAAATCTGTCTGCAAGGACTCTCGGAAAGTGTAAAATCTGACTCCATTCTCTTTTTTTGGATCAAGTTAAGACGCGCATTTTGCAGATTTGTAACAATTCAAACTATGCTTTATTTCAAACATTTAAAAGAATAGTGTGGCATTTTTGGAAATACGGAGATGAAAAGATCAATATCACTCATGTCTATACGCCGAATATTTTTATAACTTTTTTTAGAGTGAAAACATTTCACCAGCCCTTCTTTTATCCCTGTATCTTCTTCTATGTCAATTCAGCGTACAACACAGATGTAATGAGCATCTAAAATACTATATTATACTTATATTTGGCCCAGTACAGTGGAACCAAGACACTTAAACCAGGAGCGTAAATCCTCCACTAAGACTCAAGCAACAAGCCTAAACTATAGGCTACTAGTTCTCAACACAAGAAGAATTTATTTTGCCTCTCTATTATTATATATTTTTCATAATATCTAGCATCCACTCTAATACTCCTGTGTCCCATTCCAGACTCTTGACGATTACTGGTAGAGTTACTGGATCCACTGGAAGCCCCGTCCTGCTGGTGACCTAAGACACATGAATCCAACTCTCAAAGAGGATTTTAAAAACAAGGCTTTTCAAACGTAATGCTATTTAACACTATTTAAAACAATGGCTCAGCTAATGTGCAGTTAGTGACTAACATTGTACTAACAGCATATTCTAAAAAATAAAATATAAAAAATAAGCAAGAGGGTAGAGAAAGAGAAAACTCCACATCTCTCTCCTCTTCTTCTCTAGTGTTTGGTTTGTCTCTTCTCTGCTCCTCTAACATGCAGCATGTAGGTTAGCCTAGATTATTTAAAACAAACATAGGCATCATTCTGGGCCCTCAATAAATCATGAAAATAATATTTGGGATTGTAATGCCCTGTATACTGCACATATTGCATCTGCGCTTATTCTTTCCTGGAATTTCCCTCAATACACATCTGTATTCTTGACCCTCAATATACAGGTAACTCCTGAGCAGAGCCTATTGTCAACATTGCCCTGGAACAAAGGCTAAATTAAAGACTTCAGCACTCCTGCCATTGGGAGGAGGACAAAAAAAAATATAAAAATACTCACTTGCAATCCATCAGGGGACTTAAGATCAATAATGTTTTCCCCAGGAACCAGGCTTTGGGCTCTTAGTTTCAGAAAATGACACTTCCAAAAGTCTTGAAGTCTTAAAGCTACTGTCGCAGAGTGCTGTAAAATACCCCCGAGTGTGTGATTGGGTTTATTTTGGTGAAACGTCAGCAGACACACACACTCTCATCGATCTCGTTTGCATCATCTTAGCAAAGATTCAAGCCGATTCTACAGCGAGGAAAAACTATTTTCAGCATTTTTGAATGATTGCAGCTTCGAGGACTAATGTTCGTCAACAACGTTGATTATTCATGTGTTCATTT
The DNA here is from genome assembly GCF_031162955.1 of Sander vitreus. Lineage (NCBI taxonomy): Eukaryota > Metazoa > Chordata > Actinopteri > Perciformes > Percidae > Sander > Sander vitreus. Next base: position 12,786,250 of record NC_135868.1, read on the forward strand.
GATTGCGTTACCCCAGATGAAGAGGGGTGTGTGTGTGTGTGTGTGTGTGTGTGTGTGTGTGTGTGTGTGTGTGTGTGTGTGTGTGTGTGCGCTAGTCCCCTGAAGTTTCCTGTCCAGGTGGCTGCTCAGTAGCACCTCCTAGAGGCCCTGAGAGACAGAGACAACCTCTCCGTTAAACTTTGACCAATGGATTACTCACTTCTGGACGACCCGGATGGATCAGTCAAATGTCTGTGGGGGCTATGTGGAAGGAATTTCTATGATGGCTGAAAACAGCACTGGGACCTGAATGCTTTTTTTGTAGGGTAAGTTGGTCTGGTGTGACACTGGTCCCACGTCAGATTAAGTTGTTTTCTTCAGCAAATCAATACACACCGAATCAGAAAAAGCCTGTCAAAGCAAGAACAGACACCTAAAGTAGACCAAGTGCACACCAACCGCCCTCCTCTCTCTTCTTTGTGTCTGTAAACTCCAGCACGACGAGGATGGTGATATCCATATATCTTTCCAACAGCAAACGTTTCAAAAGTGAAGTTGGTTGGTTCTGCAGCAACAAGTCTGTCAACTCAAGTCAACCAATCACAGAGCAGACTCATTCTCTGTGTGACAGGAAGAGATGGTGGTGGTTGGCTGGCCCTTCTTGTTGAGTTTCAGGAAGCTGGGTTTTTCTGTCACCACTGTAACAGCCACTTCGTCGGTGTTGGGATTCTCCAGCTTTGTCAAGGACCGTTTTGAAGCTTTGGCTGATTCCCCATCCCTGTCAATCATAGTAAAAATCACAACTGTTAGGACTGTATTCTAGGCTTAAAGAAATAGTCTGACAATCTGGGAAATATGCTTATTCGCTTTCTTGCCAGGAGCCAGAGGTTGATTAGCTTAACTTAGCATTGATACTGGAAACAGTCAGGCTAACTGTTTCCCCATTTCCAGTCTTTGTGCTATGCTAAGCTGTAGCGTCACGTTTACCATAAAGACATAAGAGTTGTGGCGGTCTTCTCATCTAACTCTTGGCATGAAAGTGAATACGTGTATTTCCTCAAATGTTAAACTATTCTTTTAATCTCAGCAAAAGACTAGAACCAGGTGATTTTCTCACCCGTTAGGAGTCGGGTAAATGACCAGGAAGAGGGCGGTCAAGAATCCGAGGAAGGAGCCCCCAGAAGCCACCATGGGAATGACACGGACACTGCCAACAGCCTCCACGACAGCACCCAGAGCTGAGGCCACCAAGATCTGACTGATGTACACCTGCAAAATAACCAATGATTATATAACAACACAGTCCTTTCTGCATACTATAGCATAGAAACTATGCCACAAAGACTTCATTAAGACAATATGAACACTCACCTGGCAGGATAAGATAGCACAATCTATGCCAAAGCCTCTCCGGGAGTTACCAGGACTGTGCCTGATGTACTGCAGGAGACGGAGACAGTTACAGTTAATGAAAGCTGTATATTAGAAAAATATCTATCTATACATATTGGAAACATTGATCTATCTACATATTAGAAAAATATATATCTAGTAATTCTGTACAGTACAATGGACTGTACATATTAACTAACATCATATCATCATCAAATTATGTCAGTACCTCTTTCATTTCGTGATACTGTCCCAGCAGAGCATAAGGACAGTAGGAGATACTCATGGAGATGATGCCCATGCTGCTGATCATCACCATGGAAACATACACATTAGGAAAGATTGCCATAACAGCAGTTCCTATGAAGGGGGGAAAAAAATACTTACTAGCCGCTCACATTTATTTTTGTTATATTTTGTATCGTGATTCATACCTATGGCAAATGCAAGCGTTCCCAAGATGTAGATGACCTTAATGCTGAGGTCAAAATTGTCAAGGTACTTTTGAAGGATAGCTGGAAAAAAGTAGATGAGTTGATTGGTTAGAAAAAAGTGCACTTTACAGCCAGAGATCTTGTTTTCTTGAAGACAGTTAGCAACCAAATGTGGAAATGTGTATGCATGCAACTTTTTTCCTTTGCTTTTTTGAGTCTTGAGCTACCGTAACAAGTAAATTTCCCCAGTGTGCAATCAATACAGTCTTATCTTATGAGACAATGTGCATTCCTGTGTGCTTGTGTGTTACCTGAGCATGTGGCAGCAGTCATGGCATATATAACTAGTCCCCAACATCCCATCTGAACTCCTTTGTGATAATCCTCCAATAAAGTAGAGTTAACAGGAGCCTGAGAGAGACAAAAACAGGCTTAGTTTAGTTTAGTGAGCTGTGGATTAACTAAGGCAGAGACCGAGTTTAGTTCAGCTTCAACCTGCTGTAGACTGCTTGACATGGCACATAAAAATATCAGAATAATAGACAGTTGGAGCTGTTTTCTATTACTTTATATTAGAGATTATGTAATGCAGCAGAGAACAAGTTTCCAGGTCAAATGATGATTAATCTCACTACATTTTGTACTGTCTTTTGTCTATTTCTGAAATTTTAAATTTCCACTTTGGCTTGGACAAGCCATCACGTCATTAAAGTAACTGAACTAAAGGGGAATGTATATATTGTCTGTGTGTGTTTAGCTGCTGCTTCACGTACAGTAGGGTCTCCATGGTAGATGACTTGTCCCATGAAGTCAGTGAAGAAGACGGCCTCTGCAATAATGGAGAACCAGGTGAGCAGGTGACAGGCGCACAGGCGAAGCAGCTCCGGAGGCATCTTCAGCATGGAGAGCCACAGCAGCCGCACGGTGGTCTCAACCTGAAGACAGGACACAGAAGAGACACTTAGGGCCCTATTTTAACGATCTGAAATGCAAGTATCAAACGCAAGTAGCTTTGTGGGCGGATCTCGGGCGCTGTTATTATACCGGCGGGATAAATGACTCTTGCGCCCGACGCAAATCTAAAATGGGATGGTCTGAATTAGCTACATTACTCTAGGTGTGGTTTGGGCGTAACATGCAATAAACCAATCAGAGCGTTAACTCACATTCCCTTTAAAAGCAACCTTAATACATCCATGGGAGCAAGCCAGGAGTGGTTCACAGCCGAGGAGACCGACGTTTGCTATTGATTTTTCTTTTTGACAAAATGTAAATAAAGAAATGTCACAAAAACTTACTTTCCGATGTTTTGCACTCACTCTCACTGAATCACGAGGTTATGAATGCATGGTGATATTTTTGCAATGTAGTCTAACATTAGACCGGGATTACCTCATTATAGACGATGCAGCTCTTCTGTCTCTCCTCTCCCGTGCTGCTGGTTAAGTGGCATCGGCACATGCAGTTCAACATCACATCTCCTTAAGTCCTCTAATATTTCCTCATTTAAGTCATCAACACATCCATGATTCATGGAAATGTTGTGTAAAACAAGGTCATATTTTTCCTTGTATTTATGTATGGTTTGCAAAAATGGGAACTGCTGGGTCCGTGAGATGAGAGAAGCAAAGTGTATGCGCGGTGTGCACACCCTACATTACGGCCAAGCATCCGCCCTTAAAATAGCATCTGAATAACACGCCACTGACTTTAGACTAGGTTTTTCCTGGTCTGTGGTGGGATTTTTTTCTGAAACTGCAAAATAGCACTAGAGAAAGTTTGCGCCAGAACACACCTCTTCTTTTTGCTGAACCGCCCCCGGGAGCGCAAGTTCATTCCCTAATTTACCAACATGAGTCTGTGGAGGAAAAAGTCTGCTGTGCGTCGGGTGCAAAATAGGAATGATACATGCGTCGGTGTAGAAAGTCAATTGCGCTGGGTGCAAGATAAGTCCCTTAAGATGTTGGAAAAAAATGACGGGGCTAGATTGTTGTCATGGTTACAGGTTAGTTAATTCTTCCTCACCTCTCCTTCTTCGCTCTCTGTATCCCCGCTGGAGGAGTTGGTGTTTCCGCTGCGGTGTCTGTTTCTCTGCCTGTGACTCCTCCTGTGTCTGGCCTCCACTTCGTACAGGTCGTTCATGCTGCGAGATGGCTTGATAAGATAAGCGGCATTGGCCCGGCGATAGCGGTAGCGGTGGCTCCCCACTCGACCGTAGTAGGAGAAGGTGTAGGACGGCTGGCGGTAGAAGACATGGCGGTGACGGGACTGCCGCATGGGAGCTCCAGTACTGGAAGCTGGAATAAGAGACAGATTACGGATTAAAATTAAGTGATGGTTTACTCGTTTTTTACAGGTTAGGAAACCATAATAGGCTGAGGATAGGGGAAGACATCTCCCCATTGGTATTGTACAGCTCTTCTCCACCAGGCACACTGGCATGGGATTGGAGTAACGTACACTCCTTTTGGCAGGAAATTACACGGATTATCTCCACCTTGACAAACTACAATTTTCTTGAATCTCCTTAATGACTCCTCAGAGTTGATGCTCCCAGAAAATGTGAATAACATATGGACCCATTCCTTTAAACATTTCAAACGCAGTTAATAAAATCATATAATTTTAAAGTATTCCATCATAGCAGTTAATATAACACTAAAGGAAACACTGGATCATTCATTTTTCTCCTTTAATCTAAAATTGCACAAAGTTAAATTTAAGACAAGTATAAACAACAAATGAAAACACCAACCTTTGACCATCCCAGCACGATGTGTCTGTCCTTTAGAGCTCAGCATGTTAGTGCCATCCCCATCAGGATTAGTTACACTGGCTAACAGCCGCCCGTTAAGTGTCCGCTGCTCATTGAGCTGGTTGTTCAGTAACGCCTCCTCACCTTCGTCATTTTCCATTTCCTGTAGGAAAGCAGAGAGGTGGGAAACCCTCGGGGTGGTAGCGTGTATTTGGCGTTTGTTGGTTTGGAGCAGGTCTTGACTTCCTGCGCTGCTGCTGCGTCTGATGTTGCCAAACCGCGGTGGCGGAGTGCTGCGATTGGCATTGAAGAAGTTACCACTTGTAGGAGGCGAGCCATGATAGGGCGAGAGGCGGTCAGCGAAGATGGACGGCTCTATGTGGCACAGGAACAACGCTTCGTGGTCCAGGTGGTCGAGAGTGGCGTCTGCCATGGCTAGAACACTGTCACTTTTACCTGGAGACAGACAAGGGGAGGGCTGATTAGTTTAGATGCCAGGAATTCAGAGAAAAGGATTAACAAGTTGAAGGAAACCAACCGAAACCATCGGCAGATGGTTTTTGATTATTTTGATTTGTTAATTTGTTTTTCTGCCATCAGTTTGCTGCTTACCAAGATAGCAATTACATTAGCTGTCAGAGGCTAATGTGTTGCCAATACAACATAGTAAGAAACTGTTGGGCTAACTCTTTTTTTTTAACTCTTGTGGACTCTGTGTATATTTACTAGATTAATTAATGTGTTTTACTTCTTATGGGGACATTATTTCACTAGTGATACTAGTCTATACTTTAAGAATCCAGTGTCCTTGTTACTGAATTAATTTTCAATCTCATTCAATACTGTAGCTTTGGTTGTTTATGATATCTAATCTTTTCCTAAAACTATCTACTGTGACAGCTGTGATAAAAGCTAGCTGAAATCTCGAAAGTAGGGTCATTGCTTCCTTTCCTACCTCTTTAAGCTTT
>NC_135868.1:12794277-12796777 GCF_031162955.1 Sander vitreus
GAATATGGAACATGTACACTCTATTATATTATGTGGGTTGGATGCACCAACACGGGATTTCAAGACCGATAACAATAACCGACAGATGTGGGCAATACTAAGACCATTACACTTGCTATTGTAATAGCCATAGATTGAACAGTATATTTTCCCACTGTCAGTATATACTTTTTGTAAAACTAGTAGTTAGACATATATTCTTTACAGTGTATTTTTCTCTCTTCTTTCTTCTCTCAACAGGTAGCAATACAATTGCCTGCAACATTATCATACTCGCCATGTATTTTCATACTTGTATCTTAAGAAAAGGCTGCTCATTATAAGACGTAAAAAACAACATCTAAAATTATGATCTAAACAAAGACAATAATTGAAGATACTATTTCAGCCAGTGCTAAATTGTGCATCCCTAAAATTTAGACCATGTGGGCTCTGATGATTGAGTACAAGAGTGCTGTTTACACCAATGAATCAATAATTGTATATACTGTACTATTAAAGTGGCATGGGGTTGACTTCCTTTTGTCTGATTTGATACAAAAGATACATTTAGAGACAAAAAGAAGATTCAATATTTGACAAATATAGTACCAGCAGAGAATGTATTTAAAACTACAAAAAAATGGGCTTGACTCAGTTGTAATTTTGTTGTTGTTGTGTAATACAAATGGTCAATTTTAGAGTTCACGAGTACAAGAAGGATGTGATGGAGGTCTAAAAATAGCTACTGACTGCAAGACCAATCAGCTTAAACGTCTGTTTGTCACCAGCAATAAATTCAACGACACGCTGATGACATAAACCTTACACTACTGTAGTCTGTGTGTGTGTGTGTGTGTGTGTGTGTGTGTGTGTGTGTGTGTGTGTGTGTGTGTCCATATGGTTCATGGCATTACAACCGGAACTATGCCGAGGTTGTTAGCCCAGACATCAATATCTGTGTGGCATGATTGACAACTGATCAATTTGATTGATTGGATTGGTTGAATGTGTCCTTGGAATGACATTTGGATGACGTAATATGCTGACGTTCAGACTGTACGATGTACGAGGACACGACTTTTGGCAAGTGATGCTCCACTGATTCCAGGAAGAAAGCCATCCTGTTCTTTTTTACTCCTCTGTGGCACAAGTGTATGCTGGGTAAAACAACAGCGTCTGCACTGCCAGAGGCCGTGATAGTCTCAGGTGGTTTAGATAACAGCATGACACAAAGTAAACTTCTTTTTAGGCCAGGTTACTGTGAATTTCTCCCCCTTTTGTTTTTGTTGGTTTTGTATATATGCGTTAATGCTGGGGCAGCAGTATTAGAAATTTATGTATTTTATTTGATTATATGTGATTGTTGCTCTCCTGACATGTTCTGTTTTGTTGATTGATAAGAAAAAAAGTAATAAGTACATTATTGTGAAAAACATCACATTACATAAAGTGTCTGTAATTGGAATAAAACTACAACGTTACTACCATTGTTGTTCTCTATGAAAACAATGGCTTTATGTGGCTGTCGCTGATGGCTTCACTCACCTATCAGCGATCCATTCAGAAACAGTGCCACTCCTAACAGGGTCCCTATACAGAGAGCCAGGATAAACGGCCTCCTCCTGCCCCATCGCAGAGTGCAGCGATCGCTGGCTGAGCCGATCAGAGGAGTGAACATGAGGCCGAGGACTGGACTGAGGAACCACGTCAGACTGTAGTACTGCTCTGGAAGACCTGCACAGACACACAGGACACAGATATGAGTTATAGACAGTGATGTAGACATGTAGAGAGAATTGTGAACGATTAATCCAGGGATTTTCAGCCACATTGAGACAGATGATGAAAGTTAACCAATAACCAACTGAGATTTGGTCTGTCATCCACCAGGGGGTGCAAGTAACATCCTAATTATAGGATCCTAAATGAGACATCATTTTTAATTTGATTGGTTTAAATTAAACCGATTTGTTTTTATTTATTGGAATCAGACTTTAAGACAAAAAAGAGGATATGCATTTATGCACGGACAATGCACACCCCATTCAATGAAAACACACTCAGTTGTGCTGAATTAAAATATTGCACTTTGAAAACAAAAAAGATAAAACATTAATAATTGATGTAATGGTGATGTTGAGGATGACGTTTCCATTGAATATTCCTTAATTTATATATTCTACCAAATTCAAACTACATAAAAATCACTGTCAAAATTATGTTAACAATATCCTGCTGTTCTGTTCATTTTTACATCATTTCTAATATAAAAAAACAATTCCACTAATGATAACAATGTAGTTGCAGTGTAGTGTACAGCAACATAAATTAACCTTTGTGTTTGTGTTGTCACCTCAGTTACTAAAGAGTTGACCTGAGGCTGACTTTTTCCGCACGGTCTTTGAAAACGCTCTATTGAGCGTCTGTGTGAACAATTGGCCTTGGATTATCACACAAAGGGAAGTGATCAAGTTTCTTTTTCTTCTGCTTTTTGTGACACAACAAAAACATCACCAAC